>NW_015090794.1:11954453-11973164 GCF_001431845.1 Calidris pugnax
GGCGGGGGACGGGCACGGGGAAGGGGCGGTGGAAGGGTCTGAGAGCCAGGCCGTCTCGCCCGTAGGTGACGGCGGAGGAGATCGGGTCGCAGGTGGCGCTGGAGTACGGGCAGGCCATGACGGTGCGAGTCTGCAAGGCGGACGGCGAGACCATGCGTGCGTCCCGGGGCCGGGCGGGGCGGGCAGGGCCGGGTCGGAGAGGAGCGGCGGGGCGCTGACCGGGGCTCTCCCCCCCTTCTCTTCCAGCCGTGGTGGTGGTGCAGAACGCCTCGGTGCTGGAGCTGAAGAAGGCCCTGCGGCGGCACGTCCAGCTGCGGCAGGCACGGCAGGGCGGCGTCCAGCACCTCAGCTGGTGAGCGGCACCGGCACCGGGACCGGCACCGGGACCGGGGCGGGGGGGCGGGCTGCGAGCCCCCATCTTCACCGCTCTCCTATGGCCTAGGGGGAAACGGGCCTGCCCGCTTCTTCCTAATCATAGAGTCATCCAGGTTGGAAAAGACCCCTGGGATCATCGAGTCCAACCATCTACCCTACCATACAAAGTTTCCCCCTGCACCATATCCGCCAGCACCACATCTAAATGGCTCTTAAACTCATCCAAGGATGGTGACTCAGTTCCCTTCCTGGGCAGCCTCTTCCAGGGTCTGACCACTCTTTCTGCAAAGAACTTTTTCCTAATGTCCAGCCTAAACCTACTCTGTTGCAGCTTGAATCCGTTCCCTCTCGTTCTGTCACTAATTACCTGTGAGACCAGCACCAACCTCTCTACAATGTCCTTTCAAGCAGTTGTAGGGAGCAGTGAGGTCACCCCTCAGTCTCCTCTTCCTCAAACTAAACAGTCCCAGCTCCTTCAATCACTCTTCGTACGATTTGTTCTCCAGGCCCTTCACCAGCTTCCACTAAGTGTTTTTCCCCTAGGAAGTACATATGGAGGACGTACCACTTAACCTACGGTGGAGAGAAGCTGGCGGATGACAGGAAGAAGCTGAGAGAGTGAGTGATCCAGGGTGTCCCGGGGGGTGGAGGGTCCTCCCCGAGGATCCAGGTGGCATCCGCGCTGGCAGGGCTAGCTTGGGACTTTGGGCCCTGCCTCAGAGAGGTCCCGCACTTGAACCAGGGTGGAAGGTGGGACAGGCTCTGCCCTGGCAGACTGAGAGCCCATCTGCAGGACACAGGGGGCCTTGGGTAGTTCCTCAGCCACAACCATCCTGTGCCGAGTGTGTTCATCCAATTTGGACCACACCAAAGCACTCAAGAGATGTTGCCCCTTGGCCATCTATGCCAAACTCCTGCAGAATAGGTTATGGTTACTAAGCTTGTACCTGAGGGACCCTGCAGGAACAAGATCAGTGAGAAGAAGCATGAGCATGGGGGGAGTAGAACACAGAGAAGGCCAGGGATGGCATTGTGCACATGGAGCACATTAGTTCATCTTCAGGGAAAATGGGAGCACTTAGGGAACAGCTGCTCAGCAGAGGATGGGGTCAGGACACATTATGTGGTGGAAGGGACCTCTGGAAAGCATCTAGTCCCACCCTCTGCATAAGTAGGGTCAGCTAGAGATGGTTGCTCAGGGCTGTGTCCAGGTGGGTTTTGAATATTTCTAAGGTAGACTGCACAACCTTTGTGGCCAATACCTTCCAGTGCTCGGTCACCCTTGCAGAGCTGCTGAGGTAGAAAGGAGGGTGGAAGAATGGCAAGGAAAGAGCAAACCAATAAGAAGCATGTTGGGCTCTGGACTTGCTTAGCCAGTGATAATCTGTTAACAACACTGACAAATGACTCCCACGTTTTCACACTCGTTTTCAGGGCAAGGAGGCAGGAGGTGCTCCTGAGCCCTCTAGCTGTTGCTTACAGTTTGTCTGATGTAGTGAGATGGCCCTAATCAAACCTGTCTTCAAAAGACAGCCATAGGTGATAGATGTTGCCTTTAAGGGGGTGTTGCAGTTAAAAAGGCAGCTGCTCGGATCCTCCAGTGCTGGCAGCGTGTTTTGCATACACAAGTGAGAATTTTAATTTGTCCTGCATTAGAGCACAGCACGCGATCGTAGGAGTCCGTCTCCCCATGGGAAAGAGGAGGCTGTAGGATTTCAAAGGCTGTGGTTCCTGGGAAGCTGGCCTCTAACAGTGTAACTCTCTCTTCAGGTACGGCATCAGAAACCGGGATGAGGTCAGCTTCATAAAGAAGCTTCGAAAGTAACCTGGCAGGTAAGTCCTGAATATCCACTGAGAGCTACCAGTTCTTCCTCTTCCCCAGCCCTTGGTGTTCAGGCTCACGGCAGCTGGTGTTGCCGCTCTCCGCTGCGTAGTGGAGCATTTCTGAATGCTCATGTCTGCCTTAGGCTTGTGCCCTGGCTGTGGGCTGTTTCCATAGCCTGGTCGTGGTGTTTGTGCTTCTCTCAGGGCAAGGAATGGTAATTCAGCTACTTCAGTTAACATACACGAGGAGCAGCAGCAGTATCTTGGTGCATCTCTAACCCTACTTCATGTTTAGACTCCAAATCTTCTCCCAGTGTCTTGAGACTCGTTAAATGCAGTGTTCCTTTGCTGGCTGCTGTGATTGCTTCTAGGAACTCACTTGCTTTTAGGCTCCTAGGCAAATGCAGCATGTTCTTTGCTCTTCCACAGTGGGTGTATTTGGAGCCACTTTAATCTGTTACTGCAAGCTCTAAGGAGTAAGGAAAAGGGACCTTAGCTTACTTATCCTGTAGTTTTTGACTCCCAGTTTCTCCATTTTCTGGTTTATAGAAACTTGAGTTCAACCAATTCATTGTTCTCAGGAGACAAGACACAACACTAGACAACTTTTGGTCAGGATATTTCCGTGCAACCACTACATTTAAGAACACTTCCAGCACAGGAAGCACGAGTAGCATCTATATTTACCTGTTTGTAACCTCTGTAGAGGTAATTCTGGTATTACACTGCTATTTTTAGGAAGTTGTGCACACAAACACAAGATGTGGCCAAGATTCTCAGCCTTAGTAAGTTTAAAATTACGCCTGCTTCTCCTCCACATCCAAAAACACAATCACAGTGTCTGAAGAGCAGTGGTAATAACAGCTTTTCCAAACACTTGGGTTTTTGTTTTGCGGCTCCAGGGAGCTGGGTTAGAAACTGTTGCTTTGTGACCACAGGAACTTTTATTTTCTTCTTTCAACACTGCCACATTTGCAGCATCCAGTGCCATAAAACGTGTGCCATGACAGAAGCAGTTTGCCCCACAGAGCCTGTGGCCAGCAGTCACCTGTGGCACTGGCCAAACCCCCCAGCCCGTCCAGGCCCAGTAATGGGGTGATAAGGGAGCCCAGCATGTGGAAACTATTGTCACTGCCAAATGTTTCATTTCTTTAACAGAGAGAGCAGAGAACCCAGCCCTATCAAGGCCCGACTGTGGATTCAGCACTTCCCCGGAGGAAAAGGTTGCAACATTTCAGAGAGAAACAAACTCCAGTTGAATGGACATTCTCACATGTTTTTTGCAGTTGCTATTTGAAGCGTCGGCCTCTGAGCTGTTTGGGGAATGCATTTGCAGTGATTAAAGAGACCCTCTAGTTTTCTAAGACTTTTAAGGCCCTGGTTTCCAGCTGTAAATCTGTGTCTGACTGTTTTGGGTGCTAGAAAAGGGTTGATTCTACTGGCATGTGAAACAGCATAGGTGAGATGAAGTAAAGAATGTAGCCATAGACTATGCAGAACAATTAACAGTAGCTAAAACGCTACCTTACCGTTTAATCACCACCTTAGCAGTAGTAAACAACTCTGGTTAAAAATGTAGTATTGAAACTAGTGTAATAAAAATAATGGCAGCAGAAAAGGTTCAATACAATTGAACAAGGCACAAACGTTCCATTTTTCAGAGTCTTCTGAGATAAGGCAAAACATGCCTGCCAAGTGCTAAGGAGACAGTTTAAATTAACCACGGGCAGGGTTAGAAGTGTCATGGGATTAGAGGCTTTGTCCATATGGAACTGGCACAGCAAATGCAAAGACAGTCCCTCTCCAGTGCCTGCTCGAGAAGCCAGTCTTTGCCTTTCAGTGGAGCTGCGCGTCCAGGTCGTATTTCTCGCAGAATTTGTCTGTGAAGGGTATACAAGTGAGGAACTCGCACCACTCGCACTTGATGGGGTAGAAATAGAACAGAATCACAAGTCCTGAGAAGAGTGCAATGAAGATGAGCTGGAAAACTATAATTTGGCATCGCTTCCTATATAAATCAAACTTCCCAAAGCTAATGTAGGGCAGGAAGGCAAAGGAGAGGAAGAAACCACTGATAAATCCTGAAATGTGAGCAAAATTATCAATCCAAGGCAGGAGGCCAAAGGCAAAAAGAAAGAGCACCACTGCCAGCAGCTTGAAGAAAGCCCTCCATGGGCGTGCCAGGATTTGCCAACTCTGGAAGAGCTCCACAAAGAGACAGGCCAGAATCCCAAACTGGGATCCTGCAGGGCCAACCTGCAGAAGAAGAGGATCACAGGTAACATCAGGCACATTCCATCTGGCTCCTGCAGCCAGCTCCAGGCATTAGTTATTTAGCATTCAATTCCTTGTTCTGCATTTCTCAGGAAGGAGATGCCACAGCCTCCAACTTCATCACAGGGTTCAAGGAGTAAAGGGGCTTGGTTTGATTTAGGATCAAAGTAGATGTGATGCCGGCGATCACCAGAAGAGACTTTAAGGAGGGCAGATCTGGTTTAAGTCGCCAGAGGGGAGAAGGCCTTGAAGGCGATTTCCTGGGTCCCCCCCCCGCCCCCACCATGTACTTTTCCTTATTGAAGGACCTGGAAGACAGTCCTGGATAGTCTGGGAGAAAAGTGAGCTCTGCTCTTTGCTCTGTGGAGGGTCTCTGGCATCAGCTATGGCTTTCAATTCCCAGCCTCTTGGATAAACCCCCTATTCATCACAGGAGGCAGCCTTCTTACTGCAGGCAGACCGCAGCAGGGACTTGGAAAGCCTAGGGTAGTCTGGGAATGTTACTGCTCAGCAGCCAGATGATGGTCTGGTGCCATCTTCTAGCTACAAATCTGCACAAAGCACGTGCTGCAGAGACGAGCCCAGCTCTGGTGTCTCTGCCGGGGAGGCACAGGTGTGTAGAGAAGGCTTGTGTTCAGGGCGAGTTACCAGGACCCTAGTCTGCAGGAGACCCACCTCTGCTCTGTAGGGTAGAAATATTGCACTGGCAAGGTTCCCAGTGATGCCACTGAGCAGGTAGATGATAGAGATGCGATGCCATCCTGCCAGCTTCTCTAGGTCCCGCAGGATCGTCATTTGGAAACAGACTGAAACCAGACAGTGCAGGATCCTGCCAAGTTCAGAGTACAGGAGCTGAAGCAGCAGCCACTGAAGTCACCCCTGTGTTCTGCACCAAGTCTTGCTGGAGAGGTCCTTGTCTGGCCTTGGCCACGTCTCTACCATCCCTCCCAGCAAACACAGTATGGTAAACCCCAGCAGGGACAACAGCTCAGCACCCCCGTGTCCCCCAGGGAAGGGATTGCCAGAACAAGCCTCAGCAATCCCAGGGTTCAGGGTTCCCCCACCCAGACAGTGGAAGTTTTATGCCTGTGCTCACCCAGCATGGAGGAAAAGCGAGAGCCAGAGGCGGTAGAACTGGTCAGGGACTTCTGGATTCAGGAAAGGGAGGAGTCCACAGACATCGTCCATGCAGTGCACCTAGGGCAGAAGTGGGGCTGTGAGGCGTGCAGCCAGCATGGCCCCTTAGCAGGGCCAGGGCAGAGGCTGTAGGGAGCTCTGAAAGAGGGGCTCTCCTCCCTCTGCATCAAGTCCCACCCCTTGTCTCCAACACCAAGTTCCCCATGACCCTACCCATTCCCTGTGGCAGCTTTATGCCCTCATTCTTTACCCCAACACACAACTGAGACATGGGTGTTTGCTCGCCAGGAAGATGGCATTCACCCGCTGCTTCCACAGTGGTCCTGTGTTGGGCTTTCACAGCTGTCAGCCCAACTGGTCTCCAAAGAGGGACAGATGCAGCCAGCTCTGCCACTACAGTCTGGATCAGCAGCTTTCCCCGGGCTCAGGGTGGGACAGGACACAGGATTCCCACCTACACCACACCAGTCGTCTTCAGATCTTGCCACGCTGTTAAGGGGAAGAGGCAGCCATACAGCCCCCCAGCTCCGCACTCACCTGAGAGCAGAGGGTTGCCTCCTCGTGGAAATAGCCCCGCATAAATTCACAATACTCCCGGGAGGTTATTTCACACCTGGAGGAAGCATAAGTAGTCAAAACAAGGAACAAGTCACACGTGGAAGGCACGACGGATCTGCCTGTGTCCTCCCAGGCCACCCGCTCCCCCTTGTCTCATCCCAAATCTGCCCGTGAGAACTGATGCCTTCAGCTGCCCCTGATGTGCTGCAGTGTCTCAAGAGCACATGCACCAATACATTCCCACTGAGCCCAGTGCCACTCTCCTCACCCCCCTCTGGCTTCTCTCCCACAGCCAAGGCTGAGTCCCTTCCACACACTAACACCTTGCACACAGGGGCTCTGAAACAAGCACTACCAGAGCTTGGGAGAGCTGTGTGTCTGTGCCTCTGTAGCCAACAGAGTGGAAAGGGTGGGCCAGGCCAAGAGCGTCCTGGTCGTGGCTTTCAGGGACAGAGAAACTCCTTGGGGCAGTACTGAGTTTTCTCCCCTGCAGTGAAAGCCAAGCACTGGGCAACTACTTAAGCCGAGGACCAACATGAGGAAGATCAGCAGCATCCTCCTCGGTAAACCCAGAGCAGGTCATTTCCTGACATCTCCTCGAGTGCTCAGGGAGTCCAGGCTGGGGCCAATGTAGCCTGTCAGGACCAAGCTGGCCATTCCCAAGTAAAACTGCAGAACTCCCCAGCAGAAGTATTTAATCCTTTGGGATCTGAGTCCCTCCAAACTGCAGCACCGGTTGAGCAAGATACCCTGTCATGTCAAAGACTCAGGCTGGCTGTTATCTCTGCTCATCCCAGAGTCCTACTCCGTCTGGGAGACCTGTCATGGCTCCCTGTCCAACTCCCCAGCAGGGCTCTGGGCTGCATGTGGGAAGGACAAGGAGGACAAATGGCTGTGTCTACAGCTTGAAAAGGGTCCCCTGTGTCCTTAACACCTAGCCCCTCTCCATCCAGGTAAAGCTCATTACCTTCCTTTGGTCCCAATGCAGCAGGGCCGGCCTGTTATCACGCAGTCCATGTGAAGGTGGTTGGTGTAATTCCCAGCACTGTTTTTTGTGCAGATCTGGAAAATCACAACAGGCTGCAGTCAGCCATGGCTTTGCTTGCTGCCTGAGTAAAGCCGAAACAGCCCCATGGGAGGAAGCCAGATGCACAGAGGAGGGCCTCCCTTGGCCTCCCTCTGACAGCAGGAGGGTGCCTGACACCCCATATGCCTAAGCCTCAACCAACACCTTCTCTCTGCTGAGGGATGAAAACAGCCCCAAGGATGAGTGGTTCTCTATTGCCCTGTTACCCTGGCAGGGCCTAGGGCTTTAGTTGGCACAGGGGAACTTCTGTCGTTGGAGGGCTTTGAGCCTTGACTAGACAAAGCCACGGATGCCTTGACCCCCCCCATTCCACCAACACAGCTGTGGCTCTGCACAGTGGGATGCAAATGCCATTTTCCAGCTGCCCACACAGGCTCTGTGCCACCAGCAATGCTCACCGGCCACTTGGTGATGTCATCTGGCCACTCATGCGGCTCCATGGAGGCTGGCTGCTCACACACCCTGCAGCAACAGAAAGCAGAGATCTGCCTGAGAAATAACTTTCCCCAGTACCAGGCAGGATCCCCCCAGGGAGCCACCACTCTGTCCCTGACCCCAGGCTGTGGTCCCACAGCTCCCCTCTGTCCCTGGCAAGGGGCTGGTGACACGCTATGTCAGATGAGCTAAGGCTGAGCTGATCAAAGCCACAGCCTCCTCCCAGTGAGCAGAGATCACGCTTCCCAAAGGCAGCTGCCCAGCGACTCACTGCCTCCTTTCCAGGGGGACACAACCCCAAAGGTGGGCACTCAGATGGTCCCAGCTCTAGGTCACCCCATGGTGAGGGAGGGCAGAGGTGTCCCGTGGCACACAGAGCTGGCAGGGCTCTGGGGCAGAGGTGTGCTGGGAACGGGACTGCTTGTACCCCAAGAAGGGAGCCTGTGCGAGGAGGAGGTGAGGAGGGGGAGAGGGATGAGGAAGGCACCCACAGCTGTGCAGGTGGGCAGCCAACAACAATGGAGGCCAGGGGCAAGCAGAAGTGTGATCACGCTCTGCCTCCCTTGCAGCCGTTGGGGCAAGTAGGGACATCACTACCCCTATATCCCCTGGTCTCCAGAGCAATCAGCTGGCCTGGGACTCCATGCCTCTCTGACTCTACCATCACAGCAGCCCTGTCCCCTCTGCCAGGGATAGGCAGGACCTACCTGGGGTCCTGATGACAAACAGACCCAAATTGCCTCTTGTTTCCTGCCAGCATTGGTGTGCTGGGGTGATGGGGCCACTTCACCCACACAGCCAGGGTGGACTGCAGGAGAGAGGAGAGGTGTCACTGTGAAGCCCAAGGTGGGGAAAGCATCAACAGGGCAGGGACAGCACGGGAAGGGGCCCCCACACTCACTGAGCACTCCGTGAAGCCCAAGGTGGGAAAAGCATCAACAGAAGTGGCCCTGAGCCTGCAGGGACAGCATGGGAAGGGGCCCCCACACTCACTGAGCACTCCTCCTCTGACGTCTGCACGCAGCCCGACTTGTCGTTCCGCACGCAGCAAGCAGAGTGCTTCTCCTTCTCCCGCTTGGCGCTGATGAAGCTGTGCACCTGCTGGTCCTGCCTCATGCACGGCGAGAACTTGGCCCCCAGGTGGATCAGGGCCTCCTGGCAGAGATGGAAACACTCAGCTCAGCCAAGGAGCAGAGCAAGCTGGGGGAACTGCGAGGGGTACCCCTATCAGGGCTCAAGGGACCAGGGACAAGTCCTGCACGACGAAGCCCAACACACATCAGGCACACTCTCAGTATTTCACTTCAGGAAGGCAAGCCCAGCACAAAGTTTAGGATTTCCTTGCCCACGGCCCCAGAAAGGCCAGCACTGTGGCCAGGAAACTTTCAGACACGACAGCCTTTCCCAGGAGGAACGGCATCAGGAAAGCTGTCATACACCGTACACCTCCTGCATCTTCTCTAGCCCCACTCTTGGCTTCCTAAGAACAAGGTGCAAAGCAGGAGCCCCAAGATCCACCCCAGCCTCCAGGTAGCCCACTCTGCAGGTGGCTGGGGCCAGAAGCACCCCTGCACCCTGCCAGTGATGGCAGACCCCATGGAGAACTCCAACCAACAGCAGTTGGTAGCACCAAGCTCCAAGCAGCAGAGGGGCTCTGTCCCCAGGGTGGCATGGCTGCAGGGCAGTCTCTCCTCAGCCCACAACCGTCCCAGGCAACGGCACTCACTGAGCTGGGTCCGATCCAGAAGTTTTCCTGCTGAACGTATTTGACGTTTTCATAAACCCCTCTGTTTCTCAAGACCTGCAAGGAGAGAAAGCGAGAGCCCCGTGAGCTCCTGCCCAAAGAGTCAGCAGGGAAAGCAGCTGGGGCTGGTGAAACAGCACCCAGGATGAACAGAAACCCCCACAACTCTCTCAGACTGGTCTTTTGTAGAATCACAGATACAGCCCCATCAAGACACAGACACCTTCATCTTAAGATTTCATTTTAAAAGTTTATCTCCATCTGCTTCAACTTCTAAGAAATCCCAAGGCCTGGAGACCATGGGAGGCTTGAGAACCTGCAAAAAGCTTCACACAGCTCAGAAGCATAAGCAGCACTTACTGGCAGCGTGGGCTCAGGTGCTGGTGACAGCACTCTGAAAGCTGTGAGACACGTAGGTGAGAAGCTCCACGGGACACCCCCTGCATGGAGCTGTAGAGATATGTAGCCCAGAGAGCTTTAACAACACATGGGGAGGCTACAAACAGCTTCAAAATCACCTCTCAAAGTCAAACAGATCAGTTTTGGTCCTGGCAAAAGCAAAATTCTGCAGCGGTTGCAAAATCTTAACTCAGTTTGAAATATTTCCCTGCCATGAACATCCTTCTGGTCTCCACCAGGAGGGGAACAAGTTGTTTGAAAGGGCTCCCGGCACAGACAAGTAGAGCCTGCAAAGACCCCACTGTGCTTTGTGCTGGCTATATTTTGATATCAAGAGCAATGTGGCCACAGGAGGGAGAGCAGGAGAACAGGGGCTCATGGAGGTGCTGCAGGCACCCACCCAAGGCTGGACACCCAGCATCCAACCATCAAGGCCCTCAGACAAGTAGCCAATATGCTGAAGACCACAACACAAGAGCCAGCAGCTGAAGACAATCACACTCCAGGTAAGTCAGGGGGATTTACTTACTGAATCAACAGTTTCATGCTGTGAGAACCCCACAGGGGCAATGCCGTAGATGCACACAGCGAGGATGGTGATGAGTGAATGCACAAAGGTGACCCAGTAAGTGAAGAAAGGCCTAGATGGAGGGAAAGGGAGAAGATCAGAGGCAGAAACCCAGGCACATTAAATCTATTCACAGAACACAGGAGAAAAGCTGCTGTTTTTCCCTCAGGCACCTCGGCAGAATCTGGGACACAGGGCCAGGACCATCGAGGGATGTGCAAGACTGGAGGCAATGACAGGTCTTGCTGGCAGACAGAGCCTGTTTACTATGACTGCCCCATTACAACGGGCAAGCCACACTTTCCCAAAAAAACATCCATGAGAATACACAAACCCGGTGCCAGTGTGTGCTGTGTGTCTGAAATAATGACTTTTGGGGAATGATGAGAGGCAGGGATACCTCAGCCCTCCTGTTCATCACAGGACAGTGGTGGTGGGGCAGAGATCTGCAGTCTCTCCAGGTAGCTGAAACACAGACACCCAAAGCAACATGAGGAGCAGGGTGAGCTCCCAGTGATGCTAACATGCTGCTCTCTGCTCCAGTTCGCACTGTACTTCAGGGGTACAGACTAAGGGGTCTTCACAGCTGGTTTCACCCAACTACCCCAAGGCAGTGACCTGAGTTCCCAAGGGGTGACAGCAATCGCTCACTCCCTAGCTCTGTTGGGCACCCTTCTGTGACCACAGCTCTCACCTGTGATCATCCATGTCCTCAATCTGCCGCTTGACGTAGCTGTCGATGCGCTTGCGGTAGGTTCGGTTCGTCAGCTTCCCCACCATCCCCAAGCCATACGGCCTCTTCTCCTTGGCAAAGAGCTTCCTGACGGGGACGGCGATGCGCTGGCCGCGCTTCTGCGGGCTGACACTCACCACCTCCTGCCGCAAGCGGACCTTGGGCTGTGACAGGGCCCCATCTTTCTGCTTCCTCCAGCCTCGCTCCAGTGGGCTGAAACGAAAAGAGGGACAGCAGGGGTTACCTTCCACGTGGCACAGCAATGGGGACCAGCCCCTCTGTCCTGGGTTGAGAGACACAGGACTAACTTTTCTTCTAATGCTGGGGAAAATTGCACTTCTAGAAGACTCTAGTGTCTGAATTTTTGAAAATATTTACTTTATAGCCAGCCAGGCTCTGTAGGATTCAAGGTCTTAGTGTTTTTGAGCCTTGCCAGGTGCAGGGACAAGGAGGAGCAAGGCCTGGGCATTTGACCCAGGCTGGCCAACAGGATTATTTCATGCCATGAACGTCACATTCAATATAAATTAGAAAAATGTGCTGCATAGTGGGCTCTCCCTTGATGGCGGTTGGTCCAGACAACGCCTTGCCCCGGTGCCAGACCCCTGAGCCCTTTCCAGACAGTTCCTTGCCCCGGTGCCGGAGCCCTGAGGCCTTCCCTTCCTCCTGAAGCCGTTGCGCTGGCAGTGTCTGCCATTTGCTGTCCCTGCGGGGAGTGCACGGCTTCCTACTGATATAACTGGCTGAGTGTAACTCCTGTATCTTATATCAGTATCGGGATTAATACTGGTTCTTTAGTATTGTTAACTATTTCGTTTTAGTCTATTAAATCTATTTATATTTCAACCCTCATGTTTCCTTGTGTTCCCCGATTCCCCTTCCTGGGTGGGGAGGGGTCATTGAGTGATAGAATAATTGTCTAAACAACAATGGATTGTTATGGGTTTTCTCAAACCATAACACCCTCCCAGGTCTTTGGTGGCAACAGACCTTCTCTGTCCCACCACAGCTGGGCTGAGCAGCAGTTGATGGAAGACAAGAAGTAGAAGCTTCAAAGGGTTACACAGTGCCAGATGACACAGGACTACATGCAGAAGGTGGCACAAGGCATCTGCGCCAAACTAAGCCCCACTGATGAGGGACTCTCAAGGCTTTAAAGAAGTGTTTCAGCAACAGCCTAAAATGTGGAGGCTGCAGCCGGGCACATCTGCAGCCTCATGTATATCTGTGGCCTCCTCTCCTTTATTCCTCTTGCTGTGCTCTCTGCTGTGAGATGGAGTAGTTTAGCCCAGCAGTGGAAATCCCTACCCTTAAAGCACTTTACTGTGACTGGACCGGCAAGTCAAACCCCCATGGCCACCAAATCGCACAAAGGAGAAGAGCAGGAATCCCAGCTGCTTCCCAGACCAAGCGAGTGACACTGTCACATGCTGCACCACTGCCTAGCATATAGCAGGCACATCCCTGACACGCTCTGGTCTGATTTATCTCCTCTGGCTTCCTAAATGGACTCCTCTGCGCAAAGGTAAGTGTCGTCAGAAGTGGGCAGAGAAACCAGCTGACAGAATTTTTTCTGAAAGATCACCAGAGCATCTTGGAGAGATCATGACAGCTCTGAAGAATGGACAAGAATGAGGGAGAATCTGAACCTCTTTAGCCAAAAACACTGCTGTGAAACTTCAGCTGTTGTCAGTATTGCACCTTGTAGAAGGTGCATTTTTATAAAGCTGAAAGTCCCAACTTCCCCTTGGGAAGTCCTTCTCCAGCAGAAAGTGCAGACTCCACTGCAGCCCGCTCTTGCCCCGAGAGTTCAAGTAGTTTCTGTGTTACGGACGCATTGTTTCCCAATACTTCCAGTGCCAGGCTATCAGCCTGTGCCAAAATAAACACCTGGCCACCTAAAAGGACAGCCGACTATGGTTCTGATAACAGGTCTCTGAACTGTGAAAGAAAAGCATTTTCCTCAATGAATAAAACTGTTTAAGGACATCCAAATGGATCCAAGAAGACTGAGACCGTCTCAGCGGAGTGACAACAAACTCCCACCATTTGCTGCTTCCCCTTATGTTAAGACTGAGTCAAGTTCTTGGAAACACTTGAAGGGAAAGCGCCAACACAGCAAGATGGGCCGTGAGCAGCAGAACCACAACAAGGACCTCCCTGTCTGCTCCCTGTTCACACCCAGGGGAGCTCTCTGCTGGGGTGAGATGCCAGCTAATCTAGACCTGACTCGGAAACGACACAGAGCAATTACTCAGTACCAGTTACTCAGGTGGAAAAAATCTAGGCACACAGTGCAGTACCACCCACATATTTGTAGGGTTCTCAGCATCAGTGCCACACCTTTCTCTCGTTTCAAGTGAGGAATGTAGCCCAGCTCGACACTCAGCAATGCTTCACGCAGCCCCTTGGAGCGCGACAACAGTTCCTGGTGACTGTGGCAATGGCAACAGCCTTCTCATCTTTGCTACATTCTCCATAGCCAAAGGCTGGGCCCCCAGCATCCCCACAGCTGAGTTAAAGTGTTTTTTGTTTCCTCAAGACATGATACAGTCTCCAAAACACATCAGGTGGGGCTGGAAGTCACTGGAGAGCCTGCAGAGGTGGCCTCAGAGTCACCTTTCATGGGTAGCTGGGGCAGGAGGTCTTAAGCTAAGTTTAAAGAAAAACCCATTGCTGCACTGCTCTTTGAGCTCTGCACCAAGCGCTCACAGCACTCAGATCCTGGCTTCCTCCGTGCAGGACATCCTGCTCTGAATGGGTTGGGCATCCCAGGTTAGGCTTTGACAGCTTCCTGGAAGATACTCACAGCAACAAGTGGCTTCTTTCAAGCTCGCTTTTGTCCAAGGCACCTCCTGTGAGATCTGTCTGATCCAGAGGTTTCACCTCAGCCTCTTTGATTGCAGCTTCTGATGGCGACTCGAACACTTCATCCGGATAAGTAGAGAGCTCCTCATGAAGGACTCCTTCCTGGGCAGAGAAACAGAAGTCCCATCAGAAGAAGCCAGAACCACATTTGAGACACCAGCCCCAGCAGAAAGCAGCGCTGCTCTCTGCAACATCCCCAGAGTCCTGCCCTGGGGGCCACAGCCCTGCCACTCACCCGAGCAAAGAAAGAAGTGTCGAGCTCATCTGGAAAATCCACCGTGTCCTCCTCCAGGAAACTTGCTGGGGTGAAGCTGCGCCGCTGAGCTCTCCTCAGGGTGCTGTCCTTCACAGAGCGGCCCTGTAGCCAGAGAAAGCACCAGCGAGTCACTGCCAGACACCTGAACCCCAGGCAGATGCAGGGCCACCCCAGCTGGCGCACAGGGAGCCCAAATGCTGAGCTGGTTCATGCTTCTGCTTTCAGCAGACCCGCTGATGTGTGACACTTTCCTGATGAGACTCACAAATGTTACCCCACTTCTAATCCCATCTCCCATGCAGGTGAGGCTTCCAACGTGCTCCTCAACTGCATATTGTACAATGTCTCATGACCACAATCATGGGTGGTGCTGGACACAGCAGAAAGGTCACTGGGCCCAGGAAAGCAGACACGTGGCAGGATGAAGAGACTTGCATAGTAAGAGCCTCAGGTACTTCTGCTCTTCCACAACTGCTGACCAGGTACAGATGGACTGCCCAGCGGTCCAGGCAGCCTGAATTTCCTGAGCTTGGAACTCTCTGAGGCTGCTGGTAAAGCCCCCAGGCCAATAAAGGGAAAGCAAGACCTGTACCAAAACCTAGCCATCATCCCTGCTTCTTACAAATCCTGCTTCCTGGACACATGGCTGAAACAAACAGGATATGGCTTGGTTTCTTCCCCTCCACCACTGCTCTCCCCATCCTCTCTGCTCAACACCTCCTTCCCTCTCACCCTTCTCTGAGGGCAGAGCCCCATCCTGCTGCCAGACTGGTCCCTCTCCTTCCACAGACAGTACCTTCACCAGAGCCGCAGCTGCTCGGAAACTCATTTTGGCAACAGACTCCCGTTTCCGCCGTCGCGGGAGGCGATTGAACCCTGAGCGCGAGCTGGTGAAGGAGCAGAGCGAGGTGGCGCCCGGCGTGATGGGTGTGTGGGGGATGCTGCAGCCATCGTTGTCGTCAGCCATACGAAAGGCTCGGCCGCGGGCCAAGGGGTCGATGATCTGCAGAGAGAAGCAGCCCATCAATCTGTTTAGTGGACAAACCCTTCCCTCCCGAACTCTCCTCCCTCCAAGCAAACATCTCACGGCCATGACAGTGGCCTGGCTCCTGGGACTCACCAAGAACCAGGCTGGACAGACCCACAAGCAATTCTACAAGAGGGAGATATGGATACCTGGTTGCAAGCTAAGACTTAGTCGCAAGCCTCAAACCTAAGTCATTGAACCTCTCCCCTTGCCTTTTTTTTTTTTTCTTTTTCTTTTGTTGGGATTGACTATTTTCACCCCAAATGTTCCTGATTTTCACAGGAGACTCCAAACCTCCTTCAGCCCTTCCTAAGCTCTTGGTTTCATTCATCTCCTGTGCCAGTGAGCTCTACAGTCGGAGAATGTGCTGTCTGAACAGGAGTCTGAGAAATCCCAGAAAACAGCCGTGCTCTTTCTCCAACTAGTTTCCTTTCTGATACTAGACAGCCCAGGACTTAAACAGTATCCTGTTGAAGCTTAACTGTATATTTACATCTACTTCCATTAATAAAGTTAAAACAGCTGGAAAAGGCAGGCAGGCTTCCGGGAGCTGCAAGCCCTTCTTTGGGACTCTTGAGGCCAAAGCTCTCACTTCTTCCAAACACACAAACCAAGCTAATGAAAATATTGCCTTCAGCTACAAACCTTGCCTCTGTCCTTACATCATCACAGCTGTGGTTTCCAAAAGGCTTCCATACTTTACCCTGATGTTTTACGAGCTTCTTTTAATCCACAGTTGCACACTCAACAGGAAGCTTTATGGGTTTACACCTACTGATACCATGTTCTGATTTAATGTAGCCCACACAGAGCCCAACGGTATTTCTGAGTCTCCTGTGAACACAGACTAACTGCAAGACACTTTATAAGGTGAAACTTGATCACAAGATGCACGTTATTCTCCTCTGCTTCAGTGATGCAGCCAGGCTTCAGGTCACAGACTAAACTGCTTTGGAAGGAATTTGTTTCCCCACTTGCCCACGTTGCAGCCATACTCACTAATGCACAGGAATCAATCAATCACACCCACTGCTATCGCTGAATGGAGCAAAGGGAAAAGCTGGGATATTGTGGGTTAGTTGGGACCAGGATGAGCTTGACTGGGTCTTGTCCCCTGGGGTGACACTTGAAGGTAGCGAGTAGGGGGCTACCAGACGCCCTTTGCAGGCACTCAAACCCATTTCTGGGGACTTGTGAGCAGAGCTGTAGTAATTCTGATGCAAGAGACACTTTTCAGAGTCCTAAAACATAACGAGGTTTCTATGAGGACAGTAGCTCTGCTTGGGACAAGGATCCATTAGGCAAGTGTCCTGAGTGACACCAGGCCTGTTACTCTATTTGGGTCCAGGATACTGTCCACTCTGTCTACAACAGAATGTTGTCCTTGCAAAATGGCAGCAAAAAGCCCAAGCTGAGAGCTCTTGGCCATGCTGCACACATCTAATCACCACCATAGTCACAACGTGACAAACACGGCCCTGAGCCTGTCACCAAAACAGCTGAGGGATCCAGGCCAGCCAGATCAGAGAGAGGTGGCTGAAGGAGGGAGTCTGACAAACTGCATCTGAGACTTGAAAAGTGTCTGAGCACAGAGCCCGGGCACGTCCAGGCAGAACTGATAGGTCAGAGCTGCCAAAGTGATAAAGACACAGTGCAGGAAACTCACGATGGCCTTGACTCTGTCCCAGGTTACCCACCTTTTGCATGCCCAGCTGGCAGGGTCCGACATAGAGCGGAGGAGGAGTCTCTGTGCTTGTTAGAGAAATATTGTCCTGACTGGGCAAGTCCATTTCCCGGATGACCTGAGGTTTCAGCTTCCCGTAGCGCAGGCTGCAGTGGCGGAGGCTCTTTCTCTGCCATTTCTGAGTCGCGTCGCTGTCTTTGCTCACCCCAAACCAGTCTGCTGTGCCTCTGAAAGATGCCAGCAAAGAAGCATTATGGTTGCTTGGACTATGCACGTGAAAAGGCAAAACCCCTGGTGGTCACTTCCACCCCACCTCTGTTCAAAGACGGGCAGAACTCTTCCCCACGAGCACCTTGCAGCCTGTCCTCAGCTGGTTTTAGCAACCTGACAGATGCTGGCCAGAAATATTCAACCATCATCAGCCCTCTGTCTCTTAAGACAGAAGAAAAATGACAGGAGAGATTCACTGTGTGTGAAGGACAGTTTGTTCCGAGTTGGTTTTTTTAAAGAAAGAAAAAGAGATGGAACAGAAATTCAGAAAAGAACTTGGTGAAAGGTGTTTTTTTGCCTTTAAAAACCCTCTATTGAAAACACTTACCATCCTCAGGCCAGGTCTAGATCCCCGTTGTGGGATTGTACTGTTCCCTGGCTCTGTAGCTTCTCCCAAGGGCCACCCAAAATCACTGTTCTCTCCCAGCCTCCTCCCACCCTCCCAGGGTATCCCTAACTCCTCCATCTCATGCAGCAGGATTTCTGTCCTCCTCAAAGGTAACATCAATGGCAAATGTTTACCGTGGTCCTCTCTCTGCTAAGGCAGATACACACAGTTCTAAGCTGCTGGTTGCAGATGTAGGAGCACGAGGTTGCAACCATGAGGCAGGTTTGCTGCCAAGTGGCTGCTGTCACCAAAGAGCAGTGGATCAGAAGCAAAATCCCAAGGAAGGTGGAGAGGGGTAGGGATGAGTCAGACCAACAACCTACTTCAAATCCTGTAGGACAGCTGGTACCCTAAACCTACAAAGATGATTGTGGCCCTGCCAAGCCTTTCCTGCTGTGGTTAAACCTTCTTCAGAAGGTGACAAGCTCTGTGAGCCTACAGTTGGCTGGCCTAGGTGTCAAAACCTGAAAGCCCTTTTAAGCCAGACCTGAAACCCTGGCCTCAGACCCCCTGCTCAGCAGCAGGATTTCCAGCTGCTGAGAAGCAAGACCTCACAGGTCACAAAGGGAGTATCAAAACACACTGGCGTAAAGGCTGGGTTACATCTAGAATTAGGTCACACGGGGAACTGAGTCAGTGCACTGGAGACAGGACACTACTCCTGTATTTTGCACCCTCCCAGGGAGAAAATATCATTAGCCATCAGGTGAAGGTGTTCTGCCACCACGTGAAAAGATGTGAATTTGAAACCCACAGCTTTTCCAGTTAAAACCTCCAGATGCAAACCATCACACATTGCCCTCAGCCTTCCCCGATCTCCCAGCGTCCCAGAACAGACCCTTTGGCAGGCCTGAGGTCACATGGACCATTGCTAGATCTCGCTGACCCAAATGTCTCCAAATGACTCCAGCAAGTCAAGAGGGCCCAGACCTCGGAGATGGAGCAGGTAGCACGTCTCAGAGCCCTGCTCTGCTCCCACAGACCAACACCTCATCACCACAATCTTCATCTCCATTCAGAGAGGACAGGCCCTGGGCCAGCACCTGGCCTGAGACCCAAACCAAGCCTTTAGCACAGAGGTAAC
>NW_015090794.1:11977242-12035911 GCF_001431845.1 Calidris pugnax
TTTTTTCTGAAAGATCACCAGAGCATCTTGGAGAGATCATGACAGCTCTGAAAAATGGACAAGAACGAGGGAGAATCTGAACCTCTTTAGCCAAAAACACTGCTGTGAAACTTCAGCTGTTGTCAGTATTGCACCTTGTAGAAGGTGCATTTTTATAAAGCTGAAAGTCCCAACTTCCCCTTGGGAAGTCCTTCTCCAGCAGAAAGTGCAGACTCCACTGCAGCCCGCTCTTGCCCCGAGAGTTCAAGTAGTTTCTGTGTTACGGACGCATTGTTTCCCAATACTTCCAGTGCCAGGCTATCAGCCTGTGCCAAAATAAACACCTGGCCACCTAAAAGGACAGCCGACTATGGTTCTGATAACAGGTCTCTGAACTGTGAAAGAAAAGCATTTTCCTCAATGAATAAAACTGTTTAAGGACATCCAAATGGATCCAAGAAGACTGAGACCGTCTCAGTGGAGTGACAACAAACTCCCACCATTTGCTGCTTCCCCTTATGTTAAGACTGAGTCAAGTTCTTGGAAACACTTGAAGGGAAAGCGCCAACACAGCAAGATGGGCCGTGAGCAGCAGAACCACAACAAGGACCTCCCTGTCTGCTCCCTGTTCACACCCAGGGGAGCTCTCTGCTGGGGTGAGATGCCAGCTAATCTAGACCTGACTCGGAAACGACACAGAGCAATTACTCAGTACCAGTTACTCAGGTGGAAAAAATCTAGGCACACAGTGCAGTACCACCCACATATTTGTAGGGTTCTCAGCATCAGTGCCACACCTTTCTCTCGTTTCAAGTGAGGAATGTAGCCCAGCTCGACACTCAGCAATGCTTCACGCAGCCCCTTGGAGCGCGACAACAGTTCCTGGTGACTGTGGCAATGGCAACAGCCTTCTCGTCTTTGCTACACTCTCTGTAGCCAAAGGCTGGGCCCCCAGCATCCCCACAGCTGAGTTAAAGTGTCTTTTGTTTCCTCAAGGCATGATACAGTCTCCGAAACACATCAGGTGGGGCTGGAAGTCACTGGAGAGCCTGCAGAGGTGGCCTCAGAGTCACCTTTCATGGGTAGCTGGGGCAGGAGGTCTTAAGCTAAGTTTAAAGAAAAACCCATTGCTGCACTGCTCTTTGAGCTCTGCACCAAGCGCTCACAGCACTCAGATCCTGGCTTCCTCCGTGCAGGACATCCTGCTCTGAATGGGTTGGGCATCCCAGGTTAGGCTTTGACAGCTTCCTGGAAGATACTCACAGCAACAAGTGGCTTCTTTCAAGCTCGCTTTTGTCCAAGGCACCTCCTGTGAGATCTGTCTGATCCAGAGGTTTCACCTCAGCCTCTTTGATTGCAGCTTCTGATGGCGACTCGAACACTTCATCCGGATAAGTAGAGAGCTCCTCATGAAGGACTCCTTCCTGGGCAGAGAAACAGAAGTCCCATCAGAAGAAGCCAGAACCACATTTGAGACACCAGCCCCAGCAGAAAGCAGCGCTGCTCTCTGCAACATACCCAGAGTCCTGCCCTGGGGGCCACAGCCCTGCCACTCACCCGAGCAAAGAAAGAAGTGTCGAGCTCATCTGGAAAATCCACCGTGTCCTCCTCCAGGAAACTTGCTGGGGTGAAGCTGCGCCGCTGAGCTCTCCTTGCTGCTCTCTGCAACACACCCAGAGTCCTGCTCTGGGGGGCCACAGCCCTGCCACTCACCCGAGCAAAGAAAGAAGTGTCGAGCTCATCTGGAAAATCCACCGTGTCCTCCTCCATGAAACTTGCTGGGGTGAAGCTGCGCCGCTGAGCTCTCCTCAGGGTGCTGTCCTTCACAGAGCGGCCCTGTAGCCAGAGAAAGCACCAGCGAGTCACTGCCAGACACCTGAACCCCAGGCAGATGCAGGGCCACCCCAGCTGGCGCACAGGGAGCCCAAATGCTGAGCTGGTTCATGCTTCTGCTTTCAGCAGACCCGCTGATGTGTGACACTTTCCTGATGAGACTCACAAATGTTACCCCACTTCTAATCCCATCTCCCATGCAGGTGAGGCTTCCAACGTGCTCCTCAACTGCATATTGTACAATGTCTCATGACCACAATCATGGGTGGTGCTGGACACAGCACTTGTACAATGTCTCTGACCAAACCACAATCATGGGTGGTGCTGGACACAGCAGAAAGGTCACTGGGCCCAGGAAAGCAGACACGTGGCAGGATGAAGAGACTTGCATAGTAAGAGCCTCAGGTACTTCTGCTCTTCCACAACTGCTGACCAGGTACAGATGGACTGCCCAGAGGTCCAGGCAGCCTGAATTTCCTGAGCTTGGAACTCTCTGAGGCTGCTGGTAAAGCCCCCAGGCCAATAAAGGGAAAGCAAGACCTGTAGCAAAACCTAGCCATCATCCCTGCTTCTTACAAATCCTGCTTCCTGGACACATGGCTGAAACAAACAGGATATGGCTTGGTTTCTTCCCCTCCACCACTGCTCTCCCCATCCTCTCTGCTCAACACCTCCTTCCCTCTCACCCTTCTCTGAGGGCAGAGCCCCATCCTGCTGCCAGACTGGTCCCTCTCCTTCCACAGACAGTACCTTCACCAGAGCCGCAGCTGCTCGGAAACTCATTTTGGCAACAGACTCCCGTTTCCGCCGTCGCGGGAGGCGATTGAACCCTGAGCGCGAGCTGGTGAAGGAGCAGAGCGAGGTGGCGCCCGGCGTGATGGGTGTGTGGGGGATGCTGCAGCCATCGTTGTCGTCAGCCATACGAAAGGCTCGGCCGCGGGCCAAGGGGTCGATGATCTGCAGAGAGAAGCAGCCCATCAATCTGTTTAGTGGACAAACCCTTCCCTCCCGAACTCTCCTCCCTCCAAGCAAACATCTCACGGCCATGACAGTGGCCTGGCTCCTGGGACTCACCAAGAACCAGGCTGGACAGACCCACAAGCAATTCTACAAGAGGGAGATATGGATACCTGGTTGCAAGCTAAGACTTAGTCGCAAGCCTCAAACCTAAGTCATTGAACCTCTCCCCTTGCCTTTTTTTTTTTTGCTTTTTCTTTTGTTGGGATTGACTATTTTCACCCCAAATGTTCCTGATTTTCACAGGAGACTCCAAACCTCCTTCAGCCCTTCCTAAGCTCTTGGTTTCATTCATCTCCTGTGCCAGTGAGCTCTACAGTCGGAGAATGTGCTGTCTGAACAGGAGTCTGAGAAATCCCAGAAAACAGCCGTGCTCTTTCTCCAACTAGTTTCCTTTCTGATACTAGACAGCCCAGGACTTAAACAGTATCCTGTTGAAGCTTAACTGTATATTTACATCTACTTCCATTAATAAAGTTAAAACAGCTGGAAAAGGCAGGCAGGCTTCCGGGAGCTGCAAGCCCTTCTTTGGGACTCTTGAGGCCAAAGCTCTCACTTCTTCCAAACACACAAACCAAGCTAATGAAAATATTGCCTTCAGCTACAAACCTTGCCTCTGTCCTTACATCATCACAGCTGTGGTTTCCAAAAGGCTTCCATACTTTACCCTGATGTTTTACGAGCTTCTTTTAATCCACAGTTGCACACTCAACAGGAAGCTTTATGGGTTTACACCTACTGATACCATGTTCTGATTTAATGTAGCCCACACAGAGCCCAACGGTATTTCTGAGTCTCCTGTGAACACAGACTAACTGCAAGACACTTTATAAGGTGAAACTTGATCACAAGATGCACGTTATTCTCCTCTGCTTCAGTGATGCAGCCAGGCTTCAGGTCACAGACTAAACTGCTTTGGAAGGAATTTGTTTCCCCACTTGCCCACGTTGCAGCCGTACTCACTAATGCACAGGAATCAATCAATCACACCCACTGCTATCGCTGAATGGAGCAAAGGGAAAAGCTGGGATATTGTGGGTTAGTTGGGACCAGGATGAGCTTGACTGGGTCTTGTCCCCTGGGGTGACACTTGAAGGTAGCGAGTAGGGGGCTACCAGACGCCCTTTGCAGGCACTCAAACCCATTTCTGGGGACTTGTGAGCAGAGCTGTAGTAATTCTGATGCAAGAGACACTTTTCAGAGTCCTAAAACATAACCAGGTTTCTATGAGGACAGTAGCTGTGCTGCTGCCTGCATTCTGCTTAGGACAAGGATCCATTAGGCAAGTGTCCTGAGTGACACCAGGCCTGTTACTCTATTTGGGTCCAGGATACTGTCCACTCTGTCTACAACAGAATGTTGTCCTTGCAAAATGGCAGCAAAAAGCCCAAGCTGAGAGCTCTTGGCCATGCTGCACACATCTAATCACCACCATAGTCACAACGTGACAAACACGGCCCTGAGCCTGTCACCAAAACAGCTGAGGGATCCCCGCCAGCCAGATCAGAGAGAGGTGGCTGAAGGAGGGAGTCTGACAAACTGCATCTGAGACTTGAAAAGTGTCTGAGCACAGAGCCCGGGCACGTCCAGGCAGAACTGATAGGTCAGAGCTGCCAAAGTGATAAAGACACAGTGCAGGAAACTCACGATGGCCTTGACTCTGTCCCAGGTTACCCACCTTTTGCATGCCCAGCTGGCAGGGTCCGACATAGAGCGGAGGAGGAGTCTCTGTGCTTGTTAGAGAAATATTGTCCTGACTGGGCAAGTCCATTTCCCGGATGACCTGAGGTTTCAGCTTCCCGTAGCGCAGGCTGCAGTGGCGGAGGCTCTTTCTCTGCCATTTCTGAGTCGCGTCGCTGTCTTTGCTCACCCCAAACCAGTCTGCTGTGCCTCTGAAAGATGCCAGCAAAGAAGCATTATGGTTGCTTGGACTATGCACGTGAAAAGGCAAAACCCCTGGTGGTCACTTCCACCCCACCTCTGTTCAAAGACGGGCAGAACTCTTCCCCACGGATATTGTGGGTTAGTTGGGACCAGGATGAGCTTGACTGGGTCTTGTCCCCTGGGGTGACACTTGAAGGTAGCGAGTAGGGGGCTACCAGACGCCCTTTGCAGGCACTCAAACCCATTTCTGGGGACTTGTGAGCAGAGCTGTAGTAATGCTGATGCAAGAGACACTTTTCAGAGTCCTAAAACATAACCAGGTTTCTATGAGGACAGTAGCTCTGCTTGGGACAAGGATCCATTAGGCAAGTGTCCTGAGGTGCTGCTGCCTGCATTCTGCTTAGGACAAGGATCCATTAGGCAAGTGTCCTGAGTGACACCAGGCCTGTTACTCTATTTGGGTCCAGGATACTGTCCACTCTGTCTACAACAGAATGTTGTCCTTGCAAAATGGCAGCAAAAAGCCCAAGCTGAGAGCTCTTGGCCATGCTGCACACATCTAATCACCACCATAGTCACAACGTGACAAACACGGCCCTGAGCCTGTCACCAAAACAGCTGAGGGATCCAGGCCAGCCAGATCAGAGAGAGGTGGCTGAAGGAGGGAGTCTGACAAACTGCATCTGAGACTTGAAAAGTGTCTGAGCACAGAGCCCGGGCACGTCCAGGCAGAACTGATAGGTCAGAGCTGCCAAAGTGATAAAGACACAGTGCAGGAAACTCACGATGGCCTTGACTCTGTCCCAGGTTACCCACCTTTTGCATGCCCAGCTGGCAGGGTCCGACATAGAGCGGAGGAGGAGTCTCTGTGCTTGTTAGAGAAATATTGTCCTGACTGGGCAAGTCCATTTCCCGGATGACCTGAGGTTTCAGCTTCCCGTAGCGCAGGCTGCAGTGGCGGAGGCTCTTTCTCTGCCATTTCTGAGTCGCGTCGCTGTCTTTGCTCACCCCAAACCAGTCTGCTGTGCCTCTGAAAGATGCCAGCAAAGAAGCATTATGGTTGCTTGGACTATGCACGTGAAAAGGCAAAACCCCTGGTGGTCACTTCCACCCCACCTCTGTTCAAAGACGGGCAGAACTCTTCCCCACGAGCACCTTGCAGCCTGTCCTCAGCTGGTTTTAGCAACCTGACAGATGCTGGCCAGAAATATTCAACCATCATCAGCCCTCTGTCTCTTAAGACAGAAGAAAAATGACAGGAGAGATTCACTGTGTGTGAAGGACAGTTTGTTCCGAGTTGGTTTTTTTAAAGAAAGAAAAAGAGATGGAACAGAAATTCAGAAAAGAACTTGGTGAAAGGTGTTTTTTTGCCTTTAAAAACCCTCTATTGAAAACACTTACCATCCTCAGGCCAGGTCTAGATCCCCGTTGTGGGATTGTACTGTTCCCTGGCTCTGTAGCTTCTCCCAAGGGCCACCCAAAATCACTGTTCTCTCCCAGCCTCCTCCCACCCTCCCAGGGTATCCCTAACTCCTCCATCTCATGCAGCAGGATTTCTGTCCTCCTCAAAGGTAACATCAATGGCAAATGTTTACCGTGGTCCTCTCTCTGCTAAGGCAGATACACACAGTTCTAAGCTGCTGGTTGCAGATGTAGGAGCACGAGGTTGCAACCATGAGGCAGGTTTGCTGCCAAGTGGCTGCTGTCACCAAAGAGCAGTGGATCAGAAGCAAAATCCCAAGGAAGGTGGAGAGGGGTAGGGATGAGTCAGACCAACAACCTACTTCAAATCCTGTAGGACAGCTGGTACCCTAAACCTACAAAGATGATTGTGGCCCTGCCAAGCCTTTCCTGCTGTGGTTAAACCTTCTTCAGAAGGTGACAAGCTCTGTGAGCCTACAGTTGGCTGGCCTAGGTGTCAAAACCTGAAAGCCCTTTTAAGCCAGACCTGAAACCCTGGCCTCAGACCCCCTGCTCAGCAGCAGGATTTCCAGCTGCTGAGAAGCAAGACCTCACAGGTCACAAAGGGAGTATCAAAACACACTGGCGTAAAGGCTGGGTTACATCTAGAATTAGGTCACACGGGGAACTGAGTCAGTGCACTGGAGACAGGACACTACTCCTGTATTTTGCACCCTCCCAGGGAGAAAATATCATTAGCCATCAGGTGAAGGTGTTCTGCCACCACGTGAAAAGATGTGAATTTGAAACCCACAGCTTTTCCAGTTAAAACCTCCAGATGCAAACCATCACACATTGCCCTCAGCCTTCCCCGATCTCCCAGCGTCCCAGAACAGACCCTTTGGCAGGCCTGAGGTCACATGGACCATTGCTAGATCTCGCTGACCCAAATGTCTCCAAATGACTCCAGCAAGTCAAGAGGGCCCAGACCTCGGAGATGGAGCAGGTAGCACGTCTCAGAGCCCTGCTCTGCTCCCACAGACCAACACCTCATCACCACAATCTTCATCTCCATTCAGAGAGGACAGGCCCTGGGCCAGCACCTGGCCTGAGACCCAAACCAAGCCTTTAGCACAGAGGTAACACTCAGGCCGTGCAGATGCACAGGCACAACACACACCACAAAACAGTCTTCCAACCCAGAGGGCTTCTCATAGGCTGCCATAACCAATATTGTCACAC
Organism: Calidris pugnax; assembly: GCF_001431845.1. Taxonomy (NCBI): domain Eukaryota; kingdom Metazoa; phylum Chordata; class Aves; order Charadriiformes; family Scolopacidae; genus Calidris; species Calidris pugnax. Next base: position 11,984,599 of record NW_015090794.1, read on the forward strand.
CTTGAGTGAAAAGCCTGTACATGGGGTCACTCCTCAAAGGGAGAGGAGGGAGGGTCATTTGTGCCCACATGAGCCTGCTGATGAATGGCCCATTGTGCCAACAGCAGGGCCTCAGAGTCCTCAGAGACTGTGCTCCCACTCCCCTGGAAGGATGAGCACCACCACAGCTGTTTGGCACTGTGAGGACCACTCCTGAACTGCCAGAGACCACTGCTGGTCCAGGGCCAGCTGTCCCACTCTCTGGCCTCAGTCAAAATAGTCCAGGAGAGCTGACTACAGAGTTTGGGGTATCTGGAGCACCCTGGGAAGATGCTGAACGCCCCTGTCCAGCTGGGGAGCCCCACCACGTCCTACAGACTCACTGCAATGAGCCAGCATCAGAGATCAGCTCTTACTCTTCTGCTGTGTTGAGATGACCAGCCCTGAAAGCCCAAGACCAAATGCGAGCAGTGGCCAAAGGTGGACACGGTGCCAAAGTGGCATCTGGCCAAGGGCAGCGGTGAGGAAGGTAGGACAGGAATGGGCTCCTGGGCCCTAGGTCCAGTCCCTGCCACACACAAAGGCACATTGTCTGCCTGATTTGAAAGTTTACTGAGCTCCAGCCTCGGGGTGGTGGTCGATGGGCCATTGTGCCCTGTGACTCCTGGAGCGGCTCGTCTCCTTGGTGCTAAGTAAACGAAGAACCTCCACCTCAAAAAGAAGACAGTCACATTTGGATTAGAAAAAGCCATGAAGTGAACAGGGAAAGAGTGGATGCTGTATTCCATTCACCAGCTTCTGAGCCCCGTCTGGGCTAGCATCTGTTCGGTGCTCCTTCTTCTCCTTCCCCTTCTGCCCAAGGAGGCTTTAGGGCCAACATATGCATAGGCCACATGTTGCAGATGCTTGCAAAGGCAGGCTGGGCTATGGCTGCCCTGGGGAGATATTCCAGCTACGGTGAACGCCAGGAAGTTGACAGCTTGTTAGGAAAGGCAGGAGGGAGTGAGGCTGGCGGGTGGACAGCTTGTTAGTCCATGCTGCTTATTGACAGCTGCCTACGGATTTAGTGGGAGTGACAATTGTTTTTTGTTAGAAGCACACATGAACTTTCTCACTCCTGCCTGTTTGCAGGCCTCCTGGCCAGCCCTGGGAAGGCAACGTGGTCCCAGCAGCAGCCAGAATCTGTGCGGTTCACAATGGCCCTGGCACACACATGCAGGGGTGAGTTTCACACTCAGTGCTACCAGTACCTGAAGAAGGATCGGGGCAGGGACTGCCGCTTTCTCAGGGAACTCCTGCCCACCCGGTGCCCGCGAACGGGCAGGGTCTGACTCCTTTGAAACCGTACCTGCCTGCTGCAAAGAAAAGAGAGCTGAAGGGAAGGAACCTGCAGGGCTGTGGAGGGGAGCAGCGACCTGCATCCAGCACCTCCCCGTCTCCTTCCAGAGCCCCAGCAGCAGCAGCTGTGCCACACTGCACGTGACAGTGGCCTCAGGTCGAGAGCAGGGCCCAAGGGAAACAACCAAACTCAAGCCACACAACATCATCTTTGAACCCAGGAGCCTGCTGAATGCTTTTGGTGCATCTGCACCTCTGACATAGGTCTCCCACTGCTCTTGAAGATACCAAGGATACTGCAATCCCCCTCCAACCCCCAGACCTCTGTGACCTGCCTTCTTCTGCCCAGGTGCTCAGATCCCACTGGATGGCTTTGGACACCAGTGTGAAAGCATGGAGGTGTCAGCAGGCTGAGATATGATCTGCTTAGATGTAAGTTTCTGATGCCAGACAGTGCCCTGGGCCCATTCTGGTTGACCCTGGCAGTATCTTGCCTGGTGCATGAGTCTATCTGTGCCACATCTGCTGCTTTACATGGACATCTTGGACACCCCAAGAGACTAGAATTGGTGTTAGATGCCTATGCTCAGGCACATGAATCACTCCCATGCTGTGTTCTGGACCACACAGGCTCGCCTTAGGCTCACACTTGATCTGTATCCTCCAAGCCCCAGGGAACAGGATGGTGTGATGTCCTGCTGCCAGAGCAGTTCCACATTCTGTGCATCCTGAGGGCTGTGTTAAGCAGAAAACCTGGCAGTCTGCCTCCCTGGACCCACAAAACAAATCCCCAAAACACCTTCATGGATGCATGGCCTGCAATTTTCCATCGCATTCCTAGCTCTTTCAAACAGAGCACAGGTTTTTAGGCCTTTCCTTGGTACTTTTCAGTTCCCTGTCCTTGTTTCTGATTCACTTATTTTATGCTTTTATTGCTAGTGCCATGTCATGTGTGCATCTCCTGTGGTTCTGCCCCTTGGAAAGTCCTCCCCCCCTGCTGTACCTGCTCTTCTACCCACATCCCACAGCGCTGAGAAGTCGCATCCCACAGAAGTCACCCACAAGCTGTGGGTCCTCCAGGAGGAAGAGACCTGGCCACCCTCTGTGCTGCCTGCGTGACACAACTCAGCACCACAAAATAGCATTGAAGCCCCCACATACATTCTCTGAGCAGGAGGCTCCCAGAACTTCCAAACCCATTTGTGAGCCTCTGGGCCACTCCCCGTGGGACTGCGTGTGCTCCCAAGGTACAAAAAGGCTACACAGGCCATTAAGCACAGGCAGAGACGCAGCCCCCAACCCAAGCCCCAGCACTTCCATTACAGCCTGGGCAGGTAAGAGGAAGACATGTCACAGGGTCTGTTGGTGCAACAGCCACGTGTTTGCCCGCCACCCCGGTGCCAGGCAGGACGTTAGCATCTCCCTCAGTGTGTAGGAGCTTCACCACCGCTCTCCAGCACTCCCTCCTCGCTCACTAGAGCTCCATGTGCCTTGTCTGTCTTATAGAAACACTGGAGGCAAATCTGTTCCCCCAGCACTGAAGTGGTTTGCAGCTCCTCAACCTCTCCACCCTACACACAAGCTGCACGTTGTGAGGACCTCTGAGGGAGAAGGTTACCCTGGTCTTCCCACACAACGCTGTCAGGGCCTCTGCAGCACCCTCCCAGGGTACCCCCTCATCCTTGATGTGCTCTTGTCTAATTGTCCTGGCAAGGAGTGGGACAAGGGTAGGGAGATGAAGGAAGAGGCAGTCTAGGTATGCAATGACAGCCTTGGACAGGCCTAGAAGCTGTCCATGAGCCCTTCATGGCTCATCCCTCCCAACCTCGCAAGAAGCAGGATCACAGAGAGCTACTGTGGGAGAGCTCCACCACCAAAGCAGCTGGGGAACGTCTGAGGCAAAGGAAAACAGTGTGTGGGAGGCCAGTCTCTCCCATAGCTGGAAAGCTGCTTCTCTGTGAGTGGGCGAAGCCTGGCTGGCTGAAAGTGCCCCTGACCTGTGGAGCTCCAGGGATGCTCCTGGGATCCAGGCAGGTCTGACACGCTGCCAGGGATACAAGCCAGGCATCTCAGGAGAGCAGCTGGGAGAGCCACTCCTTTTGGACAAACTGGGATTAGCCTTTGCCATGGAGAGGGAAGGAGCATCCAGCTCCTGTGTGGTCGTGTCTCAGAGACAAACCAATATTGTCACACCTTGAGTGAAAAGCCTGTACATGGGGTCACTCCTCAAAGGGAGAGGAGGGAGGGTCATTTGTGCCCACATGAGCCTGCTGATGAATGGCCCATTGTGCCAACAGCAGGGCCTCAGAGTCCTCAGAGACTGTGCTCCCACTCCCCTGGAAGGATGAGCACCACCACAGCTGTTTGGCACTGTGAGGACCACTCCTGAACTGCCAGAGACCACTGCTGGTCCAGGGCCAGCTGTCCCACTCTCTGGCCTCAGTCAAAATAGTCCAGGAGAGCTGACTACAGAGTTTGGGGTATCTGGAGCACCCTGGGAAGATGCTGAACGCCCCTGTCCAGCTGGGGAGCCCCACCACGTCCTACAGACTCACTGCAATGAGCCAGCATCAGAGATCAGCTCTTACTCTTCTGCTGTGTTGAGATGACCAGCCCTGAAAGCCCAAGACCAAATGCGAGCAGTGGCCAAAGGTGGACACGGTGCCAAAGTGGCATCTGGCCAAGGGCAGCGGTGAGGAAGGTAGGACAGGAATGGGCTCCTGGGCCCTAGGTCCAGTCCCTGCCACACACAAAGGCACATTGTCTGCCTGATTTGAAAGTTTACTGAGCTCCAGCCTCGGGGTGGTGGTCGATGGGCCATTGTGCCCTGTGACTCCTGGAGCGGCTCGTCTCCTTGGTGCTAAGTAAACGAAGAACCTCCACCTCAAAAAGAAGACAGTCACATTTGGATTAGAAAAAGCCATGAAGTGAACAGGGAAAGAGTGGATGCTGTATTCCATTCACCAGCTTCTGAGCCCCGTCTGGGCTAGCATCTGTTCGGTGCTCCTTCTTCTCCTTCCCCTTCTGCCCAAGGAGGCTTTAGGGCCAACATATGCATAGGCCACATGTTGCAGATGCTTGCAAAGGCAGGCTGGGCTATGGCTGCCCTGGGGAGATATTCCAGCTACGGTGAACGCCAGGAAGTTGACAGCTTGTTAGGAAAGGCAGGAGGGAGTGAGGCTGGCGGGTGGACAGCTTGTTAGTCCATGCTGCTTATTGACAGCTGCCTACGGATTTAGTGGGAGTGACAATTGTTTTTTGTTAGAAGCACACATGAACTTTCTCACTCCCGCCTGTTTGCAGGCCTCCTGGCCAGCCCTGGGAAGGCAACGTGGTCCCAGCAGCAGCCAGAATCTGTGCGGTTCACAATGGCCCTGGCACACACATGCAGGGGTGAGTTTCACACTCAGTGCTACCAGTACCTGAAGAAGGATCGGGGCAGGGACTGCCGCTTTCTCAGGGAACTCCTGCCCACCCGGTGCCCGCGAACGGGCAGGGTCTGACTCCTTTGAAACCGTACCTGCCTGCTGCAAAGAAAAGAGAGCTGAAGGGAAGGAACCTGCAGGGCTGTGGAGGGGAGCAGCGACCTGCATCCAGCACCTCCCCGTCTCCTTCCAGAGCCCCAGCAGCAGCAGCTGTGCCACACTGCACGTGACAGTGGCCTCAGGTCGAGAGCAGGGCCCAAGGGAAACAACCAAACTCAAGCCACACAACATCATCTTTGAACCCAGGAGCCTGCTGAATGCTTTTGGTGCATCTGCACCTCTGACATAGGTCTCCCACTGCGCTTGAAGATACCAAGGATACTGCAATCCCCCTCCAACCCCCAGACCTCTGTGACCTGCCTTCTTCTGCCCAGGTGCTCAGATCCCACTGGATGGCTTTGGACACCAGTGTGAAAGCATGGAGGTGTCAGCAGGCTGAGATATGATCTGCTTAGATGTAAGTTTCTGATGCCAGACAGTGCCCTGGGCCCATTCTGGTTGACCCTGGCAGTATCTTGCCTGGTGCATGAGTCTATCTGTGCCACATCTGCTGCTTTACATGGACATCTTGGACACCCCAAGAGACTAGAATTGGTGTTAGATGCCTATGCTCAGGCACATGAATCACTCCCATGCTGTGTTCTGGACCACACAGGCTCGCCTTAGGCTCACACTTGATCTGTATCCTCCAAGCCCCAGGGAACAGGATGGTGTGATGTCCTGCTGCCAGAGCAGTTCCACATTCTGTGCATCCTGAGGGCTGTGTTAAGCAGAAAACCTGGCAGTCTGCCTCCCTGGACCCACAAAACAAATCCCCAAAACACCTTCATGGATGCATGGCCTGCAATTTTCCATCGCATTCCTAGCTCTGTCAAACGGAGCACAGGTTTTTAGGCCTTTCCTTGGTACTTTTCAGTTCCCTGTCCTTGTTTCTGATTCACTTATTTTATGCTTTTATTGCTAGTGCCTATTGCTAGGAGATGTCATGTGTGCATCTCCTGTGGTTCTGCCCCTTGGAAAGTCCTCCCCCCCTGCTGTACCTGCTCTTCTACCCACATCCCACAGCGCTGAGAAGTCGCATCCCACAGAAGTCACCCACAAGCTGTGGGTCCTCCAGGAGGAAGAGACCTGGCCACCCTCTGTGCTGCCTGCGTGACACAACTCAGCACCACAAAATAGCATTGAAGCCCCCACATACATTCTCTGAGCAGGAGGCTCCCAGAACTTCCAAACCCATTTGTGAGCCTCTGGGCCACTCCCCGTGGGACTGCGTGTGCTCCCAAGGTACAAAAAGGCTACACAGGCCATTAAGCACAGGCAGAGACGCAGCCCCCAACCCAAGCCCCAGCACTTCCATTACAGCCTGGGCAGGTAAGAGGAAGACATGTCACAGGGTCTGTTGGTGCAACAGCCACGTGTTTGCCCGCCACCCCGGTGCCAGGCAGGACGTTAGCATCTCCCTCAGTGTGTAGGAGCTTCACCACCGCTCTCCAGCACTCCCTCCTCGCTCACTAGAGCTCCATGTGCCTTGTCTGTCTTATAGAAACACTGGAGGCAAATCTGTTCCCCCAGCACTGAAGTGGTTTGCAGCTCCTCAACCTCTCCACCCTACACACAAGCTGCACGTTGTGAGGACCTCTGAGGGAGAAAGTTACCCTGGTCTTCCCACACAACGCTGTCAGGGCCTCTGCAGCACCCTCCCAGGGTACCCCCTCATCCTTGATGTGCTCTTGTCTAATTGTCCTGGCAAGGAGTGGGACAAGGGTAGGGAGATGAAGGAAGAGGCAGTCTAGGTATCCAGTGACAGCCTTGGACAGGCCTAGAAGCTGTCCATGAGCCCTTCATGGCTCATCCCTCCCAACCTCGCAAGAAGCAGGATCACAGAGAGCTACTGTGGGAGAGCTCCACCACCAAAGCAGCTGGGGAACGTCTGAGGCAAAGGAAAACAGTGCGTGGGAGGCCAGTCTCTCCCATAGCTGGAAAGCTGCTTCTCTGTGAGTGGGCGAAGCCTGGCTGGCTGAAAGTGCCCCTGACCTGTGGAGCTCCAGGGATGCTCCTGGGATCCAGGCAGGTCTGACACGCTGCCAGGGATACAAGCCAGGCATCTCAGGAGAGCAGCTGGGAGAGCCACTCCTTTTGGACAAACTGGGATTAGCCTTTGCCATGGAGAGGGAAGGAGCATCCAGCTCCTGTGTGGTCGTGTCTCAGAGACAAATGATAACCCTCTGTGCAGGTGTGGGGGGACGGGGCAGGAGCAGCCTCTCCCTAATCTCCATCACCCCCTGTAGCCATCTCAAGGATCTGCTGATGAACTAGTGCTAGAAGCCAAGCTGCTGAGAGCCCTGAGCTGCTCAGGATGGGCTTCTGCCTCCACCAGCAACCATGTGCTCTCAGATACTGCACCAAAGCAAGCCCAGCCCAGCACTTCATAGAGTCTCAGCTAAACATCAGGGCCTGAGGCACCCTGTTACTCAAACAGCCAGCTCCCTGGGGCATGGGAGCAGTTAAAATTTGTCTCTAAGAGGCAAGAACCATTCATTGTCCTGATCACCACAATCTTCCTCCCAGGACTTGTCTCCTCACTTACTAAAGACAGGCTATATAGCATCACTGGGTTATATACTGGGAACCTACCTGCACCCACCCTCTTCTGAAAACTCACAATAGATAAGGGAGACAACCTAATCCTGCTGTCACAGCGTGCTGCTTCAGTGCCAAGCAGAGGACCATAAATCCACAAATAAAGGGTGGCAACGGATGGCAGAACCCACTAAAGCAGGCTCCACGAACTCAGTGTCTCACCTCTTGATGGTCTGGGTGATTGAGGTCTGTCGTTGTAGCACCGGTCTCCTCACTTCGTTAGGCAGGGAGGGCACGCGGGAGTTGTCGGCGGGCATGCTCACGCTGCGCAGAAAGGCCTGGCGCCTCGTGGGCTGCAAGGAAAAAGCAGGAGGGGAGTCAGTGTTCTCACACTGATGCTCTACAAGGCCTGTCAGGTTGTGAAATGTTTAGTCAGCAATTCAACAACCATCCAACACCCCAACCACAAGCTGGGTGCATGCAGTTGGGCAGCAAAATCAGCCTAACAAGGACTGTGGTTCATGTTAGCCAAGAACGAAACAGCCAGCACCACGGGCACAGCACCTGGATGCTGTGGTGGGTCTCAGTCCAGGCTGGCTCTAGCCTGGCCCACGGACCAATGTCCATTTGTAGATGGGGTGTCTCACATGAACTCCTGCAACGTGTCCTCCTGGCTCTTTTCTAGCCAGAAGGAACCCAGATCCCACACTGCAAGACCACTCCACAATGTGAAGAGAGGCACAGCAAGTGAGATTTGCTTCACGAGTGATTCTGGACCTGCATGAAAAGCCTGTAAGAGCTGTGGGTGGGTCTGTGCTGTAGCTGCTGCCCGGTGCAGGCTGAGCAAGCCAGGAAAGCCACACTGGCTTTGTTCATAACCTAACTGTTGGGACACACTCAGGTCTGAAAGCACCTGGTGTGTCTTGGCTGAACGTCACCTACCAAACAGGACACAACTCACCAGACTGTTCAACTCAAACAACTGCCTCCCCAGGGCTGCTCTGGATCAATTTTTCATCAGCTTGGCAGAGACACCATCTCCCATTTGTAAAATGCAGGACATGCTGTCCCTCTGGCAAGCGAAGCTCTGATCAACTCTTTTTCTGGTCAGACACTGTCTCTGCCTCAAGACTACTTGCCACTCCAGCCCCTCTACCCAGAAAGCTAATAATTTCCACTAACCTTAATATTTTTGTTACCTTTTATGTGAGAACAAGGCATAGATACTGAGGTTATAAGCCAAAGGAGCCCATTATGCACTCTTATCCTGACAGCCTGTGCTGTGCACACTGGACCTGCAGAGAACATCACCTCCACCAGCTTCCATCATGAGTACAGAGTGTCTCTCCAGAAGGTGCCCAGCTGGATTTAGAGATTTCAGGTAAGAGAACATCCATCAAAGCCTTAAATAAGTGATTCAGAACATTTCAACCTGCACCATTAAAACCCTGCATTCCCCTTCTAATCCCTGCAGGCTGAACCCCACTCACTTTCCTTCCAAGGGAAGGCCAGATATACCTGCCAGAAGCTGTCACAGAATTGAAGTGCATTTTAGTCCCTGGATCAAGGAACGGTGAAGAGACCAGTCATTGCTATTCCAAGCCCAACATAAGTTCCATCTTAAGACAAGCTTGTCCTCAACTCCCCTCCAGGGAGCTGTATAACCCTCCATTCCTCTGATGGCTAAACCATTCCTTCATATAAACTCTGGAGCCCCGGCACTGACCCCACCCATGGAGCTGGGCAGTAAGACCCCTCCAGCTCTGCCTTTGGTGCAGGTAGCCTCTGTCCCTGCAGTAAGGTCACACGAGCAGCCAGCAATCATCATCCCACCCAGATCTCATCCCTACAGAAGAGTTTTTGGCACCTGGTAACAGAAATTCACGTTATTCTTCCTATTCCCAGCACGAATATGGATGTTTTACTCTCATACTTTGCACAGTTCCTATTAACCTACCACCCCATCTCTACTTCACCACTCTTCAATGTTGTTTCTCATACTTATTTCTCATCCCCCATGATTTTCTTACATTCCTCATGCTGGAAACAGCTTTGTGTTGCCAGTAACTGTTCTTTCTCTGCTGTTACTGATGAGATCCTGTCATTATTTTGGCTATGCATAAGTCAGAGTCACTCCCTGCTTATTTCAGCACAAGCTCCAGCACTTCCAGGCCCTCGTGTTTATCTAGGAGTCCTTCGCTCCTCTGGTCCCCTTAAGAAATACCTCACTCCCATATCCCCTACCCAGGACACTTTTCACAGTCCCCACATCCAAACAGTCACATCCACTGATCTGAGCACATCAGCAATGCACCCTCATCCCTCCCACACCCCCTTCAAGGGGGAGTTAATTACTGATCATAAGTTTACCCAATGGCTCTGCCCCTTCTCATGTGGCCTCGTGACCTGCCATCGCACGCTGCCCTTCTCTTAGCCAGCACTGCCAGAGACCATGGGCAGGGGTGTGCTGTCACGCAGTGGGGCTCTGCACACCCCCTCCACAGCTCCACAGACCCCCCACTCCTGAGCCCAGTCTCTGTACCTGCACAGGCTGTGGCTCTTCTGGCACCGACACGGGCACCGGGATGTCCAGTTTTAACCATGGTGGCTTCTTCCGCTGTAAACTGCTCGTGCTGTCGTGTCGCGCCTCCGACATTGTCCCACGTGTGTCCTCAGGCCTAGGAGAGGGAGAAATCACAGTCAGGTAGGGGCCGGGCTCATCTCTGGCATGGCACATGCCAGCAGGGCTGAGCAGAGGGTCCTTCTCCAGGCTGTGACTGGTGGGACCCAAGCCCTACACTGGATGACTTCCCAAGCTCCTCATGAGGGTTCAGGTGTCACAGCTTGGTCAGCCAGAGGACATGGTGCATTTCTAAGGCCTGCAGGACCTCGAGCCAGGTGCCAGAGACCACAGTCACAAGCTTGAGAGTCAGCTTTCACTACAATTTGCTGAGACAACTGAGAGATCCAGATTCCTTAAGAACCAGTTGTGAATTAAATCTTAACAAGATCTGGATCCAGTCCAACCAGCGAAGGAACTGCAGTACCAAAAGCCACTGACCTCCCTCTAAAAGCAGCTTGTGACTCACACAGGCACCCCTGCCCACCCAAAGCCAAGCACCACGCTTTCCTACCTAACTACTACTTACCAATTAGCAAGTGGCCATTTCTCATTGCTGGTTCTAATCTCCTTTAAACATAGTCATTTTCTAGAAACACAACATAGTGCATGGAGTCATACAAGTATAGCGTGAGCATTAGAGAACTGGCATTAGTCCTGAACTAAGAGTGGGTTTCATACATAAATAATAATGATATGGTATTTAAATAAAAACCGCTGTGTTACCAAAACACCAAAGTAACCAGAGTGACGCACTGTCATCTTGCCCACCCCACTGCCCTGCAACTTTCTCCTCCTGCTTAGGCTGCAGGCAGTGGGACAGGGACCACGCGACTCTCTCAGGCAGGCAGGGCGCCTACTTTACTGTGCACACTCAGAAAAACAATTTAGAAAACAGATTTAATTGGAGGGACATCAGCTCAGACACCTCCACAGGTACCTTCCAACCTTCTTCCTCTCCTAGCACACACACAACTGCAAGCTAGCAGTGAGAAGCATGTGTGCTAAATAGGATAACAGATTTAATTCCTTCCCAGCTTCCTCCATGTGTTGTTCTAGGCCATAGATCCCATAAGGGACAAAAAGAATATGTATACATATATTAAAAAAATCAAGAATCCCAGCCTTTTCCCCCACCATGGTGGACAGATGGAATAAGCATCCCGTTAACTCAACAGGCACACATGACTTGAAAGGGAGTTGGAGAAAAGCTTTCTGTTTGAATTAAAAGTCAGTGCTCTTATAAAGTTAGCACAGTCAATTTCTTTTAAATGCACAATAAGTTTAATATGCAAGGATTCCTCCTTGAGAGTGGCCAAGTCCTAGGTCAGGACCAGAGGCAGAGGGACCTCCATCCTTGGAGACATTCGACACTCAACTAAACAAGGCCTGAATTATCCCTGCCTTGCACAGCGGCCAAGCCAGACAACCTGCAAAGGTCCCTCCCAACCTAAATTAAGCACTGGTTCTCCGAACCACGCGCTGCCTTTCATGGCATTTCCACCATATTCCCACAGCTCACTGCAGCTGCTCTGCAAAGGGAGTCGCAGGAACGGTTGTCCTGGTTTGAAGCTTACCATTGTGAAAGACAGACAGCAGGGGAGGGGGGGTGGGGAAATAGGTCAACAAAAGGGAGTGGGGGATGATCCGGATTGGGTCAGGAGAAGAGAATCTCATCTAAAAGGAGCTGAAGACCAGCTGCTGGCTCAGTCGTGTAAGCTGGGCTGGCTGCCAGGAGCGCCGCGCTCAGCTGAGCCGGAACGACAGAAAGGGAGGACTCAGCTGTAGGTGGATGAAGGTTGGGTTTCAGCAAATACCACAGGCCCCCAAAAGTCTGGGAATTCAGAGTCTCGCCTGTACAGACATGCCCTTCGTACATGCGCCACGGTCCTGTGCGCACAGACGCGGCATTGGAGGAACACAGCTCCTGTTCTCCCTCCGCCCCTCGCCGCAGGGGGGACTGAAAGCATCTGTTCTAACTTCCTATACCACGAGGAGAGCGAGAGTATTAGGGGAACTCCCGCCTGCTCTCCGTAAGGGTAAATCCACTACGTGACAGCTCTCAGTCTTGCATATAAAACGGGCAAAGTTGCATTCATGGTGAGGCCAGAAAGCCAAGCAGATTTCTCACACCTGAACAACTCCCTCGGTGCAATGCAAAGAGCTCCAGCACTTACCGCGTGAGGGTCACAAACACCAGGGCTTTCTGAGATGCTTTAATCAGAGACCAGCCAAGAGGGACAGAGCCACACTCTGGGGTGACCAAACACAGCCTATTTCAAACACAGGCCCCTTGGGACACAACTCAAGAGCCTCCTCCTGCGAACGAGCAACTCTTCATCTTCCAGCATCTCTTCAATGAACAGACATCACTCCACTTCCTTCCTGTCCACCTACGGAGCTGCCTCTGTGAGCAGATGCGCTGGGTACAAACACACAGACGTGTGTAAGATTTGCAGCTTTATTGAAAGGTGAGGCCAAGCCAGGAAGGCAGGGAATGAATCACTCCTTTATTGCCCAAGAGCTCCTGCACCAAAGTTTCGCTCTGTGATAGACCTTCTGATGAAATCTGTTCTCAGCTCACCCCCTTTCTAAATTGCCAAGGACAGGGATGTCCACCTATCCAGCACTGGATTCACTGTGACCCACACAGACTGGAGCATGGGGACCTCCAGCAGCATCTACACAGGCCACATGGAAAGAAGAGGACTGAGCATGCATGCACATGGGGTCAAGCCCGTGTCCTTATGATTATCCCCAAAGTCGACTCAACTTTGTGCTTTACGCAAGAAAAAGATGTCTAGCTGAGATTCACAAAGCTGACAGAGGCCATGGACTGCTTACTCCCAAACTTCAGCAGTTAAGGAGTTCTTTAAAGCCTTTTTGAAAAGGCTGGAGACCCTATTTCTACATTTTCCTTTGCCCGAAGGGTTTGAACCTACATCTGTCACCCTCCTTTGAGGGCACAGCAATCAGGGTCTTGAAAAGCAGACAATGCACAAATGCTCTACTAAAGAAAAAAAGGCCCAGTATTACAGAAAGCAGTATCTTGCCTCAGAATGATCTTAGTAAGTAAAATGGGCATTTGCTATACAAATATACTTTGTCTCCCTTGTTCTTGTAAAAACAGCAAAGCATCAAAATCCAGATATATTTGGGTAAGCACACGCAGTACTGAAAACCAGGTGAGTTTCAAGTGTAACTACAAGCAGAGTACTTAACTGCACTGCACGAAGACCACATGCTGAGTTTCACACTAACCCCTTGACTATTTTTAGGGGTTAGTGTTTCAGGATACACTGCCTGTGTGTTTCATCAGGCCAATGGGCTTTGTTTCTAAGTTGGCCGCGTTGACACGTATTTCGTTTGAACGGTCCCACAACCTCAGTCCCAATTTCTCAGTGTTTTTAAGAGGTCCCTGGCAGCAGCAGGATGGGGGCACGCACAGCACAGCCACTCAAGGCCAGGCCAAACACCCGTCTAAAGGCAGTATCTCATTTCCAACAGAGGATGCCTGGCAGTGGGATCACTCCACAGTCACATCTCCCAGGACAGAGTCACAGCATGTGCTATGAATAACCCAGAGGCTTCCAGTGCCAGAGCTGTCTTTGCATGTCATGGTTCTGTACCCACCTCCATATCCTTCCAAGGGTTTTTCTTCCAGAATTTATCCAACCCATTTTCTAATCCAAGCAAACTTTCTGTATTTATAACTGCATGTGAAAAAGAGCTTCGCAGCTGCAACACGTGCTGTGTGACAAGCCGCCTTCTTCAGTTTGTCTCTAAACTTGCCATTTCCTGGGCTCACTTGATACCCTGTGGTTCTTTGGCCAGAACAGCGAACAGCTTTTCCCTATCCTCTTTCTCCATGCCAATCCTGGCTCTACAGATCTCCTCCATGCCCTTCCTACCACCCTCTCCTCCCACAAACACAGCGGGATCCACATCCAGCTGCTCAGTCCTTGAACGAGAGCTGTTCCAGACCCCTCACCTGGTGCTTGTGGTTCACAGCATCTCTCAAAGTCCAGAAAGTGCTCCACCAACCTAGGCACCAGCTAAATATCTTCATCCTGGGTAGGTGGAAATGTTCATGCTTTCAAAGTTTTTGCAAACTGTCATTGGGGCTTAAAACTCAACTTTTGTAAACCATCAGGACAGCGATTCCAACACATGGCATCAAGAGAGATGGCATCTCCACTATTGCCAAAAGCACAAAGGAGCCACTGGAGACAGGAGCAAGGAGACTGGTATGACTGGGAAGGCGTGGAATGGCCTAGTACCCGCCTGGACATCTCTTCCCAGTCCTGGTGTCACCACCCACACTGCTCCTTCAGCTCAGAGGCTGTTCCCTCAGCACCACAAAACTGAGGAAACCTGGAAATACAAACTTTTCCAGCACACAGGCTGAATGCGTGGTGTTGACAAATCTCACTTCTTCTAACTGATCAGCTGCATGTACAACTGTGGTAGCAGCACGAAAATGACTAATAAAGTCAATTTCAGTTGAAATAAACAAACAAAAGAAAGAAACTTGTATATTGCAGATACTCTGGGAAAGTCATCTTCAAAAGCTCCATGCCAAAGCAAGGTCACAGTCCTAGAACGAAAGCCAAATCCACTGTGCTGTGGGTCAGGCTAAGAAAGCATTAAATTCCAAAGTTGGCACATGATCAAGAAAAGCTGCTTAGTGAAATCCACCGACCCAAACAGTAAAGGAAAAGCCTTGTACAGAAGCCTGAACATGCTCCTAGAGCTGACAGGGATCTCAAATACACTCAGAGATTTGCACAGTCATTTGAAAGACAGACCATCCTTCCATTTCAACAGACAACTGAAGCTATGCCCGTGTTGATTTTTTTTTCTTCCAAAACGTCCATTTTTCCAGCATTCCCATTTGAAATAAAGCTGCTTTGCCCCACAAACATCCAAATGTAAAAAAAAAACCAACACAACAAACCACAAAACAAAACAAAAACCCAACTTCATTCCATCCTACCACACAAAGACACACCATCTGCTTTTTCCACCACCACTGCTCCTCTCCAGCACAGCGTGTGCATGTTCCTACAGACACCCCCAGGAGGTAACAGACACCGGGGCTATTCCACTGCAATCCGATCACCACGTCCCATGGTCAGCCTCCAGCTGTTTTCCTCCATTTTTCAAACCCCCATCACTGCAGCAGCTGTATTTGCAGTGTCCCAGGTCAGTCCCGTGTACCTGAAGGGGTCTGCCCGTCCAGCTATTCCAGCTGAGGCCCAGCAGCAGGCATCTGGGTGGAGAGACAGCAAAGAAACCGGGATCCTAAATGTGTTCTCCAGACAGAGGGAGCCAGGGGAGACAGCGGGCTGCTGGCTGTGCCTCTCTCTCCAGGAGGATTTCTGCTGGCACAGCAGGGAAAAGGCAGGAAGTCCAAGGAGAAGAGGAGCAGTGGGGTTTCAGTCTCGTGGCTGCCAATAAAACCATCTAGTGTGGATCAGGCCCAACAAGTTACAAATAATATCTCAAAAACCAAGTGCGAGCCAGACCTTTAAAACAAGCCAGATGGAGGGGCTGAGGGCAGGAGGGGACGGGGAAGGTGGAACAGCCCTGTGACCCTGCGCTCTGGGGTGCAACACCCAGGCTTCAGCTGAGACCACCACCACGTCCCACCCTAAGAAACTACCTGGGAAACGAAACAAGGCCATCAGCACTGCTCTAGCAGCGGCCCTGTGCAGGGTGCTCTCTCGCTTGGAGGGGAAGAGGAGAGCTTGGAGGAGATGCCGTAAGGTTTTACAGACCCACAGGCTGCCAAGCAGAAGCTGGGACCTGAGCAATCCAGGCACCCCTGAGCAGAAGCCTGGCAGGGAGCGAGGTGGACACACTGCCCTCTTAGCCCTGCAGAGCAGGGGGCTGGCAGGACCACCCTTCCCACACGCTGCCCCTCTCACTGCCCTTTGTGGTGCACAAGTTCTGCTGGAGTGCAGGTAGAGACCGGAGCTGCCTACAACATCCTACAACATCCTGCACCAGATCACGCAGGCAACGGCTCCCCAAGGGCCTGTCTTCCACTTGCAGGCAAACCAACGTGACAGGTAGCTGCTGCCCAAAGAGCAGTCTCGCCTTCCTCCGGTGAGCCACTTCAAGGCCTTTTTACCAGCACAAAACTAACCTTAGTATATTATTTCCTGTTGATCCGGCATCCTGAAGAGGCTCAGACCATCTCAGATACGCTCTGTGCAACCTGAGAGAGGAACGGTAGGACCAGCCTATTCAGTGATAGCACAGCATGATAGCAGCTGAGTTGAAACATCAAACTACAGTCCGAGCCTTTGTCTCCTGCCTGTATGAAACAGAGCTCCTCCACCCCCAGCCTGGCAGGTCACTGCTCAAGAGACTGCATTTGCCCCTCACAGCGTGGACGGAGCACACCGAGCCCCTGCTCTGGTCCTCTGGAGAGTGACCAGACAGGAGGACTGGGGAATAGCCAACCTCTTAATAAAAGATATAGCTTTCCCGTCAGTGTGGCACATTGGAAAGGCCTGTCTCTACCCAAACTGTCTTTTAAGCTTTATGTCAAAGTAGAACACAGAAGAAATGGATCCGGGGTAATGAAAGGCTTTGCATAGGCTCTGATGGAAGAGAGGCCTTCACCTTGAAAGGGAATTAAAGGCACACAATCTTCCTCCCAAGTTTTCTTTTCAAATCTTTTAGAAAAAGGGCTAGAACAGGAGCTACACACATGAGCAGGTGGCCATAAAACCAACCTGCCAGCAGACCATGGAACAGCAGCACGCAAGCACCACCACAGAGCCGTGACACCAGGAACCCATGGTGGCGGGGTGAATCTTACGGGGAAGGTCTTTAACTCCTGTGGCTACCCAAGCAACCAAGGCAGTGCTGAGATCTCACTGTCAACCACTTAATTTAATTAGCTGAGAAATACCAGTGGAAACTTCCTGGCTTGGAAGAGGCCAGGCAGACCCCTAGACAGCAAAAGGGAAGCTACGTTAAAAAAACCCCAAGGGTTTGGATTTCAATCAAAGCCCTGTAGAATGATACTGATATGCAAGATGCACACCGAGAGTGCAAAGCTTCAGCTTCTCCACTGAACTTGGAGAAGGCACAGCTGTACACAGAGCCAGAAGGTTTTAAATATAGGTAATAAAAACATCTGCCAGTGAAGTCTGAATGTATGTGAGCCAATCCCGTGATCAGGAAAGCAGATCTGGGGTCCCTCTGAGCAACCGATTTTCTTGATTTACAAAAGATGCAGGTCATGATGGAAATCAATCATAAATGAGCTCCTAGTGGAACGTCAGCATTAAAAGCTTTCAAAGCAGCCTCATGTGGGACCTGAAGGGCATCTAGGCAAGCACCACCACAGAGCCGTGCCACCAGGAACCCATGGTGGTGGGGTGAATCTTATGGGGAAGGTCTTTAACTCCTGTGGCTACCCAAGCAACCAAGGCAGTGCTGAGATCTCACTGTCAACCACTTAATTTAATTAGCTGAGAAATACCAGTGGAAACTTCCTGGCTTGGAAGAGGCCAGGCAGACCCCTAGACAGCAAAAGGGAAGCTACGTTAGAAAAACCCCAAGGGTTTGGATTTCAATCAAAGCCCTGTAGAATGATACTGATATGCAAGATGCACACCGAGAGTGCAAAGCTTCAGCTTCTCCACTGAACTTGGAGAAGGCACAGCTGTACACAGAGCCAGAAGGTTTTAAATATAGGTAATAAAAACATCTGCCAGTGAAGTCTGAATGTATGTGAGCCAATCCCGTGATCAGGAAAGCAGATCTGGGGTCCCTCTGAGCAACCGATTTTCTTGATTTACAAAAGATGCAGGTCATGATGGAAATCAATCATAAATGAGCTCCTAGTGGAACGTCAGCATTAAAAGCTTTCAAAGCAGCCTCATGTGGGACCTGAAGGGCATCTAGGTCTCGTGCCCTCGTATAGAAGAGAGAGGAAAAACAAGGAGCTCAAAAAACTCCTCTGATTTCTGTTGGTACCCAGATCTGCAGTTGGATTTCTCCAAATACAGGTTAAAAGATGACCCTCAACTGCAATCTGCAAACACTCACACGGGCAACAGGCTGATCTTCAAGGTCCTTTTGATGCAGCAGACAAAAGGCAGAATAGTAACAAGAACACAGAAGCCAATGGCCAAATTTCAAGCTACAAAGACGAAAGAGATGCAAGCCAACAGAAGAAGCAGTGCCCCCAGCCCTCTGTGTTGTCCCCCTCCTCATGCTGGCATGAGCATCCCTGCAGCTGCTGGGTGATCCACACTGGGAACTGACACACATTAGTTCAGCAAAGAAAACGGGTTGTTCCAGCCCGAGCTCCTTCCCTGATCCAAGTCACCACATGGCTCCACAAACACTTGTGCCAGCAGAAGGAAAGGGGAAGAAGCGGGAACAAAAAGAGCAGCTGGAGCCAGATGACTGGACTGCTTCTCAAGGCAGCACAGTTGAAGGCAATCGTGAAAACACGGCCAAAACCCTCACATTTGTAGCACTGTGGGAAGCTAACAATTATCACGAGGGAGGTGGTGGGGTCTGCACCTCTTGAGGCTTAAATAGTCTTCTGAGAAGCGTCCTCAATGCAGGTGTTGAGTGCAGCAGGAATAAAATACCAGTAAACCACCAGATGCAGAGGGACTTTTGGGTGGGGTCGTCAAATGGGAAAACATCCAGACCATCCACAAACTTCTCTAGAGCTGATGGCCAAGCCTCACCACGGGCAGCTTCCAGGGAAGGGTTCCCAAGGGATGAGTTCCCTCTGCTCACCTATGGCTTGTGGCACCCAAGCCTCACCACGGGCAGCTTCAACAGAAGGGTTCTCAAGGGATGCGTTCCCTCTGCTCACCTATGGCTTGTGGCACCCACAAAGCAACGAGGTGGAAAGGAGCCAAGTAGAGCAGACTGGGCAGAGGGGCTGCCTTTTCCATCTCCCAAGCACATATGACCCAGACGACAGAAGCAGGTTCATAGCACCAGCCAGCACCCCTGCACCCAGAGCCCACGCAGGGCCCAGGCGATGAGCTATCAGCACCCAACTCCACCTGCTCAAGTAAACCCAACACAGAGCCATCTACAACCTACCCAGATACCAACAAGGGGAACAGTCTGAGCACGAAACACAACCAACCGAGGGGCGAGCAGTGGGAAACCTTCTGGAGAACTTTGGTATCTTCATCCCCTTTGTGTTTCTCTGTGAATACATCTGCAGCTTTGCCCAGAGAACGCCAGCCTGGCCCCTCATGCAGTAGCCATATTTCCAGCAGCCACATCCAAATACTCTGGTCATGCACACCACTTAGAGGCTACCTCTGGGCATGGACTGGTGACCGTACCTGCTAACAGTTCCAGAGGGGGTGAGAAGCCAGCACCGCCCAGCATTCCCACTCCTTGCAGAAGCCAGTAGAGTCAGCACTGCCTGGTCCTCAAAAGGAGCTGGTTTCCACCCAGATCCATTACCAGATGGCTGATGCATCTCAGCACACCTATGCAGGAAGCCAGGATACTACTGCTGGGCCAGTGCCACAGCGAATGTAGCCAGAATGGATAACAAGTATCACATTAACAACTCAAATATTAACAATTCCAATTATAAGAAACAGACTGCCAGCACTGGAAGTGTATCCAGAGGAAGGATCATCTACATGAACCTTGTTCTTGCACCCTGTTGAAAGGTGCTGCCTGCTGGGTCACCAGTGCCCACGCTGAGCAGGCAGAGCCCTTTGCTCCGGGGTCCCCAGCAGCCTCAAAGCACGTTGTCTCAGTGCTCTGCCTGGGTCTACACGTTCTTCAGCGCCACTAGAGTTCCTCAGGAACAAAGAAAGAAGCAGGAAAGAGTGATCACAGAAACTATTTTAGTACACATTGAACTCATTGCAACAATTCAATGGGGCTCCAGAAAACCCTGTTCCGGATTTATTTTCATTACTAGTAAAACAGATGCACTGTAAAGTATTGGCTGATCCACAAGTACCGAGGACACAGTCATTGCCTCGATTATACAGCAAGGTAGGAGTCACAACAATGCTTTTGTCAGCACAGCCATGACCCCACATTAGAAAACAAAATCACTGCATTTTACCAAAGTTATCATTTTTTCATTGAAATCCTGCATTTCTAAGTTTCTTCTACCAGCTCCCACATTCATCACAAGCACCGTAAGGGCTCAGGGCACAAGGACAGCCAGGAACACAGCACTGGTCCAACTCTCAGGACAGCAGCAAATGCTGGCTCTGGCTGCTTTTGGAATAGCTGCTGCCCGTGCACCCACCTCAAGAGCGATTTTCTTGGTAAAGAAAAGCCTCTTAGTGACTACAACATTGTTCATTTAGAAAACATGACATCAATAAACAATTGATGGAAAAGCAACTGCCAAAACTAGCAACCTCCCCTAAAAAAGATCACAATACCCCAAACCAAAAATGATGTTGGACCAAAAGCCAACCAACCTCCATGGCAAAGACTCTCAGCGCTAAAAGCAGCTAAGAATCAGTGTTCGTTGTGCTAAATAAAAACCCCTCATTGGCAAATGAGATCAAAACTGCCACAAATGACAACATTTCCTATGGAAAGTTACATAAAACCACCCTGAATAGCAATCTTAAAAAAAAAAAAATCTTAGAGGAAATAACAATAACAAACGCTGGAGCCACCAGAAGACACCACTTTATATTCAGGAAGGATGGAAACCGCAGCATCAGAGTCCTTCAGGCCAGCTTTCCTTGCATGTTCCTTGGAAATTCAGAGTATCCTTACTCACTATTGCCCACCTGATCCCTCCAACATGAGCCCAGTTCTGTTCACCTGGATACAAGTGAGAGAACAAGCCTGCATCCACCAGCAGTGTCCCCAGCCATGGAGATCCTTCAAATGAACAATTTCACAGCCAAGGACTGGGAGCAGAGCTGGTTTGGCTGGAGTTGCTCTTCCTAAGCATTAGTGATTTAGCCAGGCACACAGGAGAGCCAGCCAGCTGCTCTGGTGCTCTAATTTCTACTCTTGCTAGTGCTTGCTGGCCTCACACCACCTCCGACTTTGTCTAACTGGAAAGCAGTTGCAGGAGGAGCTTGTCCTGCTCTGCAGGTGTGTGCACACGTGTGTACGCTCACATGTGCCCAATGCACCAACTCATTTATAACACAAATAGAAATAATCAAAATTCCAACTTTGTTTTACAAAAAAAAAAAACAACTAAAAATCTAAGTGAGCCACATTTCTTCAATCTGAGTGAATTGCACGTTTTCTGTCACTGCTCTCCCTGAAATTACAGCCCCAGAGCAGGCAGAGAAAAGGAAGGGGTGCTCACACTTTTTAGCAAAACAACTCCCAGCCTGCTGTCTTCTCCAGTTCACTTTAAAGCACTGGGCTCTGAATTCAAGCAACAGAAAAAAAAACATACCTCCTGTGTGCTGACTGCTACAGGGCAATAACTCCTGAAACACAGACGCCGTATTTGTCAACCCAGCCGTCCGAGCCCTCGAGATTTTAAAATTCAAGCTGTTAGAACTTTCACTGAGTCAAAGCCAAGTAAAAGCCAGACCTGCAGAACAGTAAAAGCAGCGTCTTGCACAGCTTCAGGATGACCTCATAGGGATTGTTCCTTTTTAAAGGAAAAAAAAAAAAAAAAACAAACAACCACCTTCAAAGCAGGGATTGCTGCTGACCAGCAGAGCAAGGGGCTGTCTCTCAGCGAAGTGGAAACAGGAAGGGGAGGAGGCGGCAAAGGTAGGCTTTCCAGAAAAGGCAAGATCAGGCATGTCTTGATATCTCTTCTCCCCCTGGGAAGGCTGTACTGCGCCAGGGAAGTCCTTTGCAATGATACTTCTTAGTTCACCCAGAAGAAATTACATTTCCTTTAATAATCCCTGTGTTTTAGAGATGCTGCGATTATTAAGGCAAGGTCTGTTCATTGCTAAAGGCCGCAGAATTTGAGCACATATCTCAGGCTATGAGAATATACCTGCTCAGGTCTGTATCGTGGCAGTTCTGACATTTCTATAGTATGCAAAAAGCAGCTTTAATTATATTTGAAACAAATGGTGTATCTACTTCGTTGCAGAGTGCAAAGGAAATTTCAACAAGAACAAGCTTTATGTCAATCTGACATTTGCAGTCTCTGCAGCAAACAGTGCCCACAACCAACGAAACCTGCACTCCAAAGCTTTAGGAGATTTCACAGTCAAAGTCAACATGAAGAATAAGCTCTCTGCCTTCAGCAAGGACCAAACCGCCACTGGTTGTTATTCAAAAGGATTTGGCAATAGTTTGGATGGTTTGTTCAAAAACTCAGTTACGAATTGGCCCGTTGTGGCATCATCCCAACGCACATTAAAAAAACC
Organism: Calidris pugnax; assembly: GCF_001431845.1. NCBI lineage: Eukaryota > Metazoa > Chordata > Aves > Charadriiformes > Scolopacidae > Calidris > Calidris pugnax. The sequence continues at coordinate 12,006,948 of NW_015090794.1, forward strand.
CACCCACTTCCTCATTCCTTCAGCAGCGACCGAAACAAGTATGAGAGATGTGATCTTTGGTGGGCTCTGACCAGTCCTGGACAGCAGCTAGAGGAGAACGACCGAAAAAAAGAAAAGAACAAGCAATTGGGAACCCCTGAAGTTTGACTAACAAGGACATGACAACAGGCAGTCTCAGCGCAGATACAATTTCCTTTATGACTCTGTGCAAGCAGACCTGGATGGCAAGAGCACACACCACACAACAAATTGGTTTGGGGTCCTTCAAGGACAGAGAAATAGGGCTGCCAGCATGACCATGGGAAATCCTGTCTAACAGATCCATTTCCTTCCAAGGTTAAATCTTGCCAGCTGCCTCCCTAATCTCTTAGGACTAATAGCTGCAGGGCTGGGATTGTCCCTTCCTAAATACTTTTCTGTTACTTGCATGGTGGGTGCTGACCTCAGAGGGGAGTCACTGGGCACTAATGGGTGAAGCAACAGGTCATGGTGTCCATTCAGTTCAACTGGTTCATCTGCTAGTTCTGAACAAGGCAAAAAACAAGCAAAAAGACCAGAAAACCCCAGAAAACCAACCAACAGCAAAGCTAAAAAACCCCACCATTGGTGAGACAACTACCTGCAAGATGCTGGGCACCAGACTTCTCTTCCTCTGAGGAAAGAGACCATCTTCACTTGACTTTCCAGCAGCACTGGGATGTTCTACCCATCACCCAGACACAAGTCCCACTAAATTCAGGCTGCAGCTCCCACAGTGTGAGTTGAGACGCTGTCACACTCTCAGCAGAGAGGATACAACACAGCTCTCTGAGCAGGCAGGATACACACACCTTCTGAGAGTTACTTAAGACTCCAGCAGGTAAGGTAGCCTTACAGTGATAATGCCACATCCCCACATTTCTTGTCTCTTTTGTTCTAACTAGACCATGATAAAGTCAGACTTGGAACACAGCACCTCTGCAGCTGAAAAGAAAGGAAACTAATCCATCACTAAGCTCAGGGGAAACGTGAAGGAAGGAACCCATCCTCGAGTTTTAAGTATTTCTACCAAAACGTGTCATATACTGGTGACAGACTGGTGGCTGCAGGAACAGCAATTAATAGAAGTGTCATGTTGGGTCACAATTAATGCTGGAACCTCCGAGAAGGGCACACAGTCTACACAGGATGCCAAAGCCTCCAGAGATAACTTAAGTAAGAAAAGCAGCAACCACAAGGGAAGAATCTTATCAAAGGCTGCTCTGCTGGGTAAGAGCTCTAGAGACACAGATATAGAAATGACAGGATCTTCAGCTCTCAGCCAGCTGCAGTCCCAGCAGCACACGGGCTGCGCTGCCAACCTTTCTGCTGGATGCACTGAATGGAAAACAACTTGGGACTCCTGGTCATGTCGCCCATCTCAGGCCTTCAGCGCTAACCAGGCTGTGCTTGCACTGCAGAGAGATCCGACACACTGAATGGAATCAAATCTTTACTAATTATATCTGAGCATGTGGGCTCTGTGCCCAGAATAAACTGTCCTATCATGCCACACTCAGCAGACCCTGCCTCTTTCAGGGGAACATGCTAGGACTTGCTGGCTACTCTCCGGGGCTGGATTCCAGAGGAACAGGACTGATGACCCCAAAAGGAATTCCTATTCCTGCCTGGAGACCTCACTCAACTGCAGCTTCATGGCAGTCCCCACCACGAAAGTGAAACGAGCCATCTGCCAAGTCCAATGACGAGGCGGTGGCCCTCTGTGAGGGACATAACTCCTGACTGAGGTGACACATCAGGGCCACATGCTTTCAGCACCAAGCCACAGGAAGGACGAGCTTGCTGGAGAAGAGGTACCTGCTCTGCTCTGCAGGTGAGCAGCACTCTCCACATCCCAAACTCCTCATCATCCTGGCTGAAGCCGACCCAGCACAGAGCAAGACATTCCTGAGACCGGGGCCAGCCCATGGCTTTCCCCAGAACCTGAAAAGCCAGTTTGTAGGCAGATCTCTTGCAAGTGTATTGCTTAAAAAAAAAAAAAAAAAAAAAAAAAAAAAAAAACACTGTGGAGGAGGCCCCCCACTGTGTTCTGTGGGAAAACTTAAAAAAAAAAAAAAAAAAAAGAAAAAAAAAGGCCTGTGATGGGAAGTCCCAGAGCAGAACTAGTTTTGTGGGAGTTGCTTTTACACCACACAGCATTAACCTCCTTTCATGGGAACGCACAGGAGCCGGCACACCACTGAGACATGACCACACATGAAAGCCACCGCCGTCCCAGGGGGCTCAGGACCGATTGGCCCAGAGGTTGTAACGAAGCTCGTTCCCCTGTTCCAAACCCACAGCACCTCTTGGGAGGCTGGCAGGGTCCCAGCTTAGGCTCCCCATGAACCCACACATGGACAGCAGAGACCTGGGTTGCCCAGCAGCAGCCATGGAGGATCTAAGGACAGAAGAGGGATGCAGCAGGAGAGAGGGAAAACAGCTGTTATCAGAGCAACAGAGGGTTAAAAGAAAAGCAGACAAGCTTTCAGGCACACAAGGCCTTTTAACTATCAAAACTCAAAGGAAGGAAGTATCTGAAAGTTCATCTGTCTCTTCCAACTATATCAACCGATCTAACACGAGTTATCACCTCCTCTTGCAAACCCTGCACCGCTGAGACAGAAGAGCTGGAGAGCAGCACATACCCGTGCACAGGAGATCCAATTCTCCTTCCAAGGGTCTGCTCCCCAGCCTGTCCCGCACGGGCCCTTTTTACACCTGTGTTCACAGCACAAAGGCAGCTCCTTGACAGCGCAGTCTCTGCTGCTCTATCAGCGTCACTGCTGTAACACCCCGCGCTCCTTCCTGCTCCCGTGCTTCATTCAGAAGCGCCTTCGGCTTTGCCACCTTCTCCCTTCCCGTTACGTGTGACTATTTTTTCCTTTTGCTGCAGAATGCCCAGCTTTCTTCCCAGAGGAAATTAGCGGCCATGGGGACAAAAACAGGAAGAAAGGAAACAACTTCCTGCTGGCTCCCAGGCCTGGAGACATCCCTGACCAACGCGATGCCAAGCCAACCTGCAAGAGAATCAGCAGCTGGCACCCAGAGGTGCACGGGGAACGCGTCGGCACCAGGGAAATAAAAAAAAAACCTCATTTGTGCCACCGTTCCCCCTCGACGGAGTTACAGGAGAGAAAAGCACGGGTCAAACGAGGCACAAGGGGGGCACTTTGGCAGGGCAGGGGTGGTTAATTGCGTTAATGTGCTATGATGGGGGAAAGGAGAGGTTTGAGCCCCTCGAAGGGGCTCAATCCTGCAGAAGGCATCGGGCTGCTGTGATCCTTTGCTCCCTGCCAGCGGCGCCGCGTGGAAAAAGCTCTAAAAGCTCTCAGGAGCCGGAATCCAGCGGGAAAACCGAACCTTTCCCTGCAAAAAACCCATCCCTTTCCCAGCTCTCACCAGCACCCTGGTGGGGATGGGGCTTGAGGGGGGGGGTAGAGCAGAGGGACTGGGAAAAAGAAGCTTTTTTCACCTTCCGCAGCATGGATTTCTCCTCCAAGCCCCACAACCAACCTCCCGGGGGGGGTTCCTTGAAGCTGTAGAAGAACCACCGACCCCTTGACAGGGGTTGTTGTTTTCTGAGAGGTTCCCCCCGACCACCACCACAACCACCACCACCACCACCACCACCACCACACACCCCCTTCCCCACAGCAACCGGTTCTCTGAGAGGGGGGTCGGGCCCGGGACTTACCTCAGGCTTCGCCCCGCGGTCCCCGCCGAGGGCCGCTCTGTGGGTGTCTATTTTTGTCAGTTAGGTTGACGGTTGGACAAGATGATCTTTAAGGTCCCTTCCAACCTAGAAGATTCTGTGATTCTGTGATTCTGTGACCTCAGCATCTCTTAGGTGGGGCTGGAGCTGAGGAGCTCTGGGACAACTCCAGCACCGCAGATGAGGGTCCTCTGCTCATTAAACTGCATTTCTGGTCTCTGAGAATGACCCAGGACTGATATTCCTGTGCCTTGTTAGGATCCACAGAGATCAGACATTTTTCCACGTTATCTTAGCTCTGTCTTCCTACAGGATTCCCCAGATATGAAGCTACTGCATTGGAATAAAACCCACAAGACTCTGGTCCTTCCCTTCAAAAGATGACCGCGGTCACCAAGGAGTCCTTTTGTGCAGTGAGTGACTGGGTAAAACACTTAAGACGTGGCAAAGCTCTTTAATTCCCTCCTGTCCATAGCAAGGCAACCCACACACTCCTGATTTCCCAATGCACCACATTAATGGGTGCCCCAGCTCCCCTCTGCTGAAGCTATTATATTTTGAAAAGCAAAACTAAAGTAAAAAAAATAATAATAGAAAAAATACCCTGGTTCAGGGCAATGTGACTATGACTGTTTTCATGGCTGAGGTGTTTTCACATGGACAGGGGCCCTGCTTTTCCCCAGTTGCTCCCGGTCACCACGCTCCTTCTCGCCGTGTCACCGTCCTCCACCCACCCCATCCCCTCCCTCCCCTCTCAATCCTGCGCGTCCCATCAAGTTGCAGAATCACACGGGGTTGGAAGGAACCTCTGGAGATCATCTCCTCCAACCCCCCCCCTCCCAATGTTCAGTCTAAACCTACCCTGTTGGAGCTTGTCCAGGTGGGGTCTGAATGTCTCCAGAGAAGGAGACTCTGAGCAGCCTCTTCCAGGGCTCTGCCACCCTCAAAGGAAATAAGTTCCTCCTCATGTTTAGGTGGAACTTCTTATATTCAAGTTTGTGCCCATTTCCTCTTGTCCTATCCCTGGGCACCGCTGAAAAAAGACCAGCCCCATCCTCATGACACCCACCCTTTAAGTGGATGTTCACACCTCCAGCCATGCTGTGAGTGCGTCACCTTTTCTTCAGGAAACCTGGGAGGGACTCTTGATCAGCGAGTGGAGCGATGGGACGAGAAGTAATGGTTTTAAACTGAAGGAGGGGATTCAGATTAGATATTGGGAAGAAATTTTTATGGGACGAGAGGTAATGGTTTTAAACTGAAGGAGGGGATTCAGATTAGATATTGGGAAGAAATTTTTTACTCTGAGGGTGGTGAGAGCCTGGCCCAGGTTGCCCAGAGAAGCTGTGACTGCTCCAACCCTGGAGGGGTTCAAGGCCAGGTTGGACAGGGCTTGGAGCAACCTGATCTTGTGGGAGGTGTCCCTGCGCAGGGCAGGGGATGGGACTGGATGATCTTTAAGGACCCTTCCAACCCAAACCATTCTGTGATTCTATGATGCCTTCCTCAAGCTGTTTCTTTCCTCCCAGCTCAAACATGTCCCCCTCCTGGATGATATCCTCCCACCTCGATAGCCCAGCCATCCTTGCCTTTGTCCTGGGATTGTTGCCGAAGATTTCTCCATCCACCCTCTCCGGAGCATCGGTCAGCATGGATTGCTCACGCGGGGCTTTGCTGGAGCTCCAGCGAGGCCGGCAGCACGCACATCCCTCTTCAGCAGCTCCCCAGCCCACCGCTGCAGATGCTATTGATACTGGTAATAACTGGGGGGGCGCCTATTTCTTGCCATCTCAGCACCTCATCCCCGCCGGCCTGCGGGCGAGAGCGATGGAAGGAGCGGGTGAGCCACCAGCACTCCCTGCGAAGGGTGAGCTCATCGGCACCGCACCCACCCCAACGCGTGCCCACGCACGGCCATGGTGGCCACGCGGCCAAGGCGTCGTCCCCCTCCTCCCCCCGAGAGAGCCCCGCTAACTACATCGCCTCTCGTTAGCTAATGAGCAAACACAGACCGGCCCCAGCTAATCCTGGCTGAGGTGGAGGCCAAATTGCACGCAGAACCCTGACCGTCCGCAAAGCTTAACAGGGGACAAATTATTTTCAGATGTTTCTACCACATAAACAAAGAAAAGAAGTGTCCAGTAACGTAACGGAGCCGAGATGAACTTGCAGGCCCTTCAGCATCTCCCAGGAGGAACACCCTGGAGCCGGAGTGTGACTCTGACCCACCCCTGCTCTTTCTTAGTCTCCTGCCAACAGTACGTGCATTTTGCAAGAAAAACACAGTTCTTTCACCAAAACGTGATTTCTTGCTCCTGTACAAGGCTCTTGCAGACAGCCCTGCTAACCCCATCCCACAAGCTCGTGTTCCCCCAGTGCTTCCCTGCCCAGAGCCCCCGCATCTGTGGGGAGGGATGTTTTCACACAACTGCAGGCATCTGCACTTAATCAGGTAAAACCTACCCTCTCGGTGAAGAACACGCTCTCCTTGCTCCCATCGCCACCCAGGGTGTTTCTCCTTCACTGCACTGAGTCCTATCAGCCAAAAATCCATGGTGACTTAAGGCCAGCTTCTTGCTGCCCTCTCGGGCACGAGCTGGTGCCCAGCAGCAGGCTGGCATTGAGGGGACATTTGTCGGCTGCCAACGGGGGAAGCAGAGCCAAGTGTCACCCACCAGCCCTGGTCCTGAGCAGGTCATCCAGCCTGACAGCCTTGTCTGTTTTCTCCCTCCTGAGTGCTTCCAGAGAGAGCTGCTGTTCGAAACGTGGCCTCTGAGGACCAGCTGAAGGACAGTTCTCTTTTGGTGCTTGTTCTGTTTAACGTCAACATGTGATTACATGAATTTGCTTCGTTCTTCTCTGCTGGAAACTGGAGTTTCCTCCCTTCTGCTTGAAACCCATGAGAAACTGTGATCTTGCCACAAGAATGGTGAAGACCCAATGAAACAGATACCCATCAGCACATGAAGTGTAGCACTTGTACTGCTGCAGCTCGCTTAAACCGCTCCTTCAAAGCGGGGTGAGCCCCACACCTGCCAACTTACAGCCAGGCACTGGTGGGTCTGCACCAGCCAGGAGTGGTGAAGAACAGCCCCTGGGTGCTTCACACCTTCAATGTCTCATTTTCACCAGCGCCCCACGGCTCTCCCTCCTGCCTGCACACTCGGAGTACTGATCCTGTGTCATCAAGTATTAAATTGGGCTGTGCTGTGCATTGATTATACATCCAAGTAGGCAAATGGTGGAGTTGGCACGTGCTCATGACCACGGCTGGACACGTGGCACTGGGGAGCTCTGCAATGCTCCACGCCAGCACAGCCCCTTCTTCCTTACCTTCTTACACCCTGCGTCCATTGCCTAACACTTATGTGAGGACAGCTGGGACACACCAGGAGCACAGAGGTCTATTTTTATCTGGTTATCTAGACAGATGATTTGATTTTGAGCTGCTTTGTTCAGGGTTTAGGCCAAGAAAGCATCCCAGTATCCGGCAAGCACAGCAGAGAGCATCAGATTGCAGCCTTCACGGGGAAAGCAGAGCTCTCCATGCCTTCTGGAAACACAGGGGCTTTGCAGTGCCTCCTGCGCTGACACGAAGCAGCGGCGCAGCCCTGGCAGCTGTCCTAGCAAACAGGGAAGAGGTCCAGAAAGGCCTGGGATTTCTTCTGGGGAGGATTAATAACAGAGAAACCCCAAGCGAAGTCCCACAGAGTTTCAAATGCAGGTGGCCTGGCCGGGAGCCAGAGAGGGAACTTCCAGGAGTGAGAGGATGGGGATTCCCCTTGGGGAATGCATTTCCAGGGCGGATTGGAGACCATCTGCATCCTCTCCTTGGGGAACAACCCAGGTTCTTGGGTACCACCGGCAGGTTTTCAGCCCCAGCCCCATGGGCAGGACAGGAGGCCAGGGTTGCTACTGTGGGATTTGTTCACCAGGGCTGCCACAGAAATTGCCTCCTCTTTTTCTTTGCTACATCTCCTGTGCGTGGAGCTGGCATTGCTGGTTTCTGCCCCAGCCTCATGCCAGGGAGAGCAGCTCTGGCAGCTCTGAGCTCTCTCCCACGCCGTGGGTGCTAACGGCCCATCGATCCGCTGCGCTGGCGCAACATGCCCAGAGTTCAAATGCTTCCGCTCCACATCAGGTGCCAAGCTGAGAACGGTGCTGCTGACCTGCAAAAAAAATATTGACACTTTTTGGAGTGCAAATGAAATACCTTTTGCTTTCCAAAAAAAAAAAAAAAAGAAAAGACTCTACTAACAAGCAGCTATGTTGCAACTTGAATTTCTTATAATCCACTCAATTTACATTAAGTTCAAAAACCTAACACTGGGCAGAAAGTCTTTTGAAGCCTCTGTCACCCTCAGGCACCAGCAGACATTGCAGACATTATTATGTGAGATCAGGCAGCACAAGGAGGGACACAGAGGTGACTCCAGCCTGGCCATATTTCATGCAGCTGGCGAGGTGCTGGATGGGCTGAGCTGGCTCACAGAGCAGGGACGGGGTGTTAAGCCAGGACTTAAAGCCCAGGGAAGAGACCCAAAAATAAAACCAAGCCCCACCATCCTAACCCATAGTTTACTCAGCCCAAACCAGGTCGGATAATTCCCCTCACTGGCACATTCAGTGAGTCCATGGGGGACTTGGGACCAAAACCAGGGGATGAGGGGGGAGAAGAGCCAAAATGCTGAGCATCTGGGAAGGTGGTGGTACCCCAGACCACTCACAGCCACAGGAGCTGCTGCCCAGCAGAGCACAAGGAAATCACATCAATACCCAACCCCTTCATTTTCTGCCCAGATTAATTGCAATTGATCATTCCCAGCTCTAGCTGCAGGGAATGTGTGTGTTTGCAGTGCCAGGAGAAGGTGGAGGAGTGGAAATAACATAAAACCAGGGTTTCATGGCCAGCCCTTACAGAAATATTTATTTTAAACTGTATTTCACCCAGAAAATCCTTTTGGATCAAAATGGCAATTTTCATTTTGGTCAACCCATTGGGGGAATTTACAAGAAAAAAAAAAAGTGAAAAAACCCACCATATGTAAAGAAGGCTATTATTTCCAAAATACTTAGGAAATGTCACTTGGCAAAATAGCTACCTTTTCCCCAGTTTACTCCAACAAAAAAAAAAAGGAGCTTTTCACATATATAGACATAACATATATGTTTGTTTCATATGAAAGAAATAAAAATGTCATGGGAGAAGTAAGATGAAACTCCCAAAATATCTGTTATGTAGCCTGAAAGACTCTTATCATTTTCCAATCCACTACTGGCAAGAGATGAAATAATATTGCTTCAGAATTTCAAAACCGAGCAATTTATTTCCAAGAGGCACACGAGGACTCTTATAAAGCAAATACAGAGTGTGGTTGCCAAGTTTGTGACCAAACCTTGCTCTCAGAATGCAGGCATGGAAGAGGCTGAATTAAAACTGCACAAATTACCTTTCAGTTGATGAACTGAGTTTTGAACGGTGACTTTCATTTAAATGTCCAGCTTCTGCTAACGGGGAATGGATGCCAGAAAGGACAGATAAGCCACAAGGAGTAGGAGCTCTGTGGCCAGTAGCTGGAATGTCATGGTGGTGTTTGGGGGTCCTGCTTGCCCTCTGCCAGGTCTGGTTAGTGGCCACCAGTGTCACACTTGCTTCCAGTAGCAAGCATTACTCATTCAGCTGAAGAAGAGGTGCACAAGAGGTAGGAACAGAGCACAACAGCTTGACAGATGCCAAAGAAGCCCATCCCCAAAGCACCACGAGAAGTGACGTCAGGTGGAGAAGCAAGGTTTGGTAGCCTGCAGCCAGTAACTGCATCCCTCCAGGCTAGCCCAGGTGGCTTCTAACCTGCTGCTGGGTATGAGCCTCTCAGGGCTCAAAGTCTGTTCAGTTTGGAAAGGAGAGCATCACGGAAAGGAACTCAAACCAGCATTACAGAATCACAGAATCACAGAATCGTAGTGGTTGGAAGGGACCTCAGAGATCATCGAGTCCAACCATTAGCCACACTGAAGCTCAGCATTTCATAACTACCCATGCTAACTAAAAGGGAATTGAATTTTAAAAACCAACCAAGCAAAAGATTTCCAGTTCAGTTACTTATAAATGAACTGAAAGAGCTCATAAAAGAGCTGAGGCATTTTGGTTGGTCTGTCGGAAATAAACTACATTTTTGAAGAAAGAGCAGAGATACACTACCTTGATGTAAAAATATGAACTCAGTAATGGGAGAAAAAATAAATTCAGTTACTGACAATAACCTTGTAAAGAACGTGCTCAGCTAAAATAACAAGGCTTTGTACAAATCCAGTAAATCTTTAAACAAATCTTTAAGGATAGTTTTGGCATAGACAAATCAGAGACAAAGAGGAGGCTGAAATTTCAAAGTAAAATCCCCTCTCCCTGTTTCATTAAGAGAGATCTGGTCTCCAGCAACAATAATTTAAGCATGCCAATGTTTAGCAAGAAATACTGTAGTTAATTTAACTTAAGGAAATATAATATGTAATGGAAAAGAAGCTAATTTCATGGGTTCTGGTCTAACCTTTACCAGTCCCCCTGTGCTGTCTGGTCAATGGAAAAGCTATGGCTGGAAAGGTGGCTCCTCTTCCCAGTCTGTCACTGCTTTGCTGGTTTGGTCCTTCTGTGCCATTCCTGATTTTCAGCCAAGGAAGAGGAAGGGGTTACCAGCTTCCAAAGGTTTTATGCGCTCTGTCTCTGGCATGTCTAGAGTGGGGCTTTGCCATTGAGTTTTGAAGACCTCTGAGGATGGAGGTCGCTCCACCCCTCTGGGTCCTGTCCCAGGGCTGTGCCCCTCTCACAGGGAAGAGCTGTGTCCTTGTGTCCCTCCAGTTTCCGTTCTCACTGCTGTAGCTCCCATGGGCCATGCAAGGTGGGTTCCAGTCCCCTCCACCTTGTCCTCCAGCGTGAGCAAAACCACTCCCTCAGCCTCTCTTCCCCAACCCTGATCATCCCAGTCTTTGAAATTAAACCCCATCAGCAGTGAGTCTACTAACATCTGTCAGAACACACCCAGCCATAAAGACTCCCCGTTTTCCAGCAGTTTTTTGGTGCAAGAACTAAAGAAGCCACCGCTGACCTTAAATGAGGAAGCCCTGGTGGAGCTGTCTCTGCCACCACTGACCTCAAATGAGGAAGCCCTGGTGGAGCTGTCTCTGTCTTTCCAGACTTTCTGCAGGACATGGCAGAAAGAGGAAAGTGCCAGCAAAGTTTTTAACCAATATTCTTTTATGCTTGTGATAAGATGCCAAACCAGGGGAAGGCAAGAAAGGAATGAAAGGCAAGAAGAAAGCAACTGTTAATCTTGACTCCCACCTCAGACCTCTGCATGTTTTACATTTTATTACAAGCTTTTATTACAAGAAGTCTACACTTGGAGCAAATGATCCCAGTGGAGCGATACGGTTTAGCACTAGCCAACCTACAAATATCTGCCTTGCTTCATTTTGCTTTTTCCTGGCACGTTGAGCATTTTGAAATCATCTGGAGCTTCCTACTGCTTCAGGACTTGTAAGGTCCCAAAGCCAGTCATTCAGAAAACTCCTAAGTCACTCTTTGGAGAAGTTTGGGGTATATATGCGTGACCAAGCCGTCCTCTCGGAGCCGCAGCTAAGGCAGACTGTCTGCCCCAGAGACCAGTTCCCTCTTTCACTGGACGTGACAATTGCGCCAATGAATAGGGTCAAAGCTTCAACTAGACAGAAAGCAGAAGGCCAGCCTCCCGAAGGATTTGATAAAGCAGAGCGTGTCTTCGTTCCAGATTGCTACAAAGCCCCTGGATTTCAAGTTGTCCACAAAGGAAAGATCTGTACAAAATGTCTAAGCCTTTCCAAAAAAAAAACCCGCAAGTGTTTGGACACAGTCCATTTTTAACGTAACATACAGAAACTTTTCAAAAACTGGGTGGGGAATTGTTTCATAAAAGGGCAAATCCTTCCAAATTTCTTGCTTCCAGAACCCCTCCGAGCCCTGTGGAGGAGACAGACAGATGTTTTGTTGGAGTCCCAGCGTAATCACCGCAGGGCGTGCGCGATTATCCGGGAAAGGGCAGATCTGGAGCTTCACTGCCCCAGTCTGATTCCTCCTGGAGCAGACGGGCTGCAGAGAGAGGGACCGGCCGGCCGGGCTCGTCGTGGGCTGTGCTTCCCTGGAGTGGGGTCTCTCCTACACTCTGGGGTCTCTCCTACACTCTGACATCCACAGCTTAGATCACAGCCCTCAGTGCCAGCAAGAGAAAGAAGCTGCTCACTGTCTCGTTCCTATTCTCCCCTGAATAAAGCCTCGCAGGAAAGGGAAGGGATCATTTCATTTCTTAAAGGGCAGCTGACTCCCCTCTAAATGGCCACATTCTTGTCCCTCTCGCAGAGCGCGGCTGGTGCCAAACTTGGTCACAAAAGCGTATTCACGGCTTTTTCCTTCCTACACATTGAGGAGTTGAAAGCCAGTTTGGTACAAACTCTCCAAAATGACTTATTCAGCAACTGCTCGCCAGCTTCCTGTTCGCAGAGGGGCAGGGCTGGAGCCGGGGGCACAAGCCCCCACACACCACGCATGCTGCCGTGGGGACACCCTGCTCCTCCGGCGGTCCCCGAGCCTGGCAGCCCGTCAGGCGTCACTGACGAGGCTCAGCTTGGACACAGACCCCATCACCAGGCTGGCCTGGTGACCTCTGCTTTTGGTTTCATCACCAAATTTGTTTTCTCTTGAGGTCACTGGTCCCTGGGACACGTTCCAGCTGTAACGAGGATCTTTTCCCCAGTAAATAATTCCTCCTCTCTCCAAGGGAATGGAGCAAATGCTCAGCCTCAAGCTACTGAGCACTGAGGGCAGCCAGCTCCTGCCCTTGCCAACAGCCATGGAAACGATTATCCTCCCTGGGATCAAGAGGCTCAATGTCTTGTCTAAAAACCTACAGGAAGACATTGGGGGAACAAGGACAAAGCTGCCCTTCAGCTCTTAGGTTCATTTATAGCAGGGAAATCGGGCAAAATGGACAAACTTTGCTCAACACAATGCCACCTTCATACTGGCACGGGCAGATCCTTCCCGGTACACTCTCAGCTCCATCACTCTTTGGGGAAGTATAGAAAAGACCAGGGCATAGGACTGTCCAGATGCTTTTCAGCTGGGAGTTGAGCTCCCAGGAGCATTTTGGGGTGGCAGAGTGTCCCTGCTGGGGACATCATGGGTTTACCAAGGGGAAGAAATGTCTGGGTCTGCGCAGTATAATGGGAAAACCAGTGTCTGCTGTGAGTGGGTCAGTGGTGGTTCTTGGTTGCAGGAGGAGGTGATCAGGATATTTTCTTAAGGCCAGCCTTTGGTTCTGTGGTTTCCTCACTATCTGTGGCTTCAGCGTGACTGCCAGCAGTATGGTTTCTCCTTTTGGAATCATACACGGCTTTTTGCCGGAAAACACCCATGTAGTGTCTGCAATCCCTGCGGCCACGCTGGCTGCGCAGCAGCTCCCAGGGAGGAACCCAGAACATCTTCATGTCCATGATGTCTCCATCAAACGACTTGCCTCATACAAGAGAAGAGCATGCCACAACTCATGAGGAAGGATCCTTATGCTAATGGATATAGGCATATTCCTTCCACAATGCCACTATCATTTCAACCAATGTCTTAGAACTGAAAGAGCTGGGTCCTCATGGCCTTTACCTCCAGGCTGGTGGTACAAGAGAGCAGGATTTTGCTCCAGTGGCCCCATGCTCTTTCACAGTTGCACACACCACACTGGTAGGCTCGCACTGTCCTCAACTGGAATTATTCACTCAGCAACGTGCTGCTATGCTGACCACCAAAGCTGCCTAATGGCTGCACAGATGGTCGTTTGTGGCAGGTCAGTGGGAAGTGAGCTCAGATGTGGTCTCCTGGCAGTGAGGGGACCCTTTCTGTTCATGGAACATTTGCACTTTCAGCTGTGGCTATCTGTACGTGTGCTGTACACGTACTGTTCACACCTGACCCTGGCTGCAGGCCATAAACATCACCCTATTGCAGCAGCCATGGTGACAGAGGAGCACGGGGCTGTGGCAACCTGCACTGGGCTCCCCGCACCATCCATGGCAGTGGGACAGCCACCCAGCTGCACGGCTGCCACAGTGCACTCCTGAGATGACGGTCAGAAATGCCTCTGGCAGGAGCAGCAAGCACTGCCGAGGCTGGATTAGGGCAGGAATGTGGAAGGATTTGATGGCTCAGACACCAGAGGAAAGGACATGGGCGCTGTAAGCAGTGTTGGTGCCCACACCCCCTGGACCAGCTCTCCTGCTGCCCTGGGAGAGGGGAGCCATCCCAGCCTTGCCAGGCTGGAAAGTGTGGCTCCCTCCTTTCTGGAAACGGACCTATCCCTACCATCATCCTTTCATTCCGTGTGGTTGCCATGAAGATCACAGATGTTTTTGTGCCATGACTAAGTAGAAGTTTGGATCTAGCTGTGAGGGGAGTTGATTCACCAAGGTGACTCCATAACTTCCCAAGTGTGTCCCAAGTCCCAGGTCTGCATGCACGCTTTGGGCTCATTGCATCAGCCCCACTGGCAGCCAAACAGGATGGGGCCCCAGGCTAGTGGGGCAGAACTCCTTCACCAGACACCTCTCCAGCATAAGACAGCTCTCCAGCCTGGGTGCTAGGTGGAGATTCACCTTCAGCACCTTGCACACTGCTCCTATATAACCCCTGGGCTCGTATACAGGCTGTGCTGTGCGCAGGGACCGCTGGTACCAATTCTAAACGGACACTTCCAAGGAAAAATGCCTTTGGCAATGTAAATTCTCAGTAAGCCCCAGCAGGATCAAACCCAAATCTTGAAATCTCTCCAGAAGAAGCCTTTGAAGGACAGGATGGTGCCAGCACAGCGCTGGGAGCACCGGGGACCAGGGAAGATGGAGAGGCCGCAGTACTCAGCGCTGCTGACTCAGACTCAGCAATCACCAAGTCTAATATAATTCTGCTGCACATCATCGCATGAAGGAGCCAGCACGGTAGGTGAGTGGTGCTGCAAGTGAGGCCAGTTTTCCACGGTGTGTGCTGTATTCTTACAGCCACTGACTCAGCTAAAAGGATGTTCCGCCCCGGGGCTGGGCAATTACAAATTTAACAGCTAGAGTTATATGTCCATAAATATCTTTGTGGTAACCTTTCTCGTTGCATCTGGGAAGAGCCCAAACAGGAAATCTCAGGTAGAAATGGGAAACAAAACCTCATAATTTGAGTCATCAATCATACGGCAAAGTTAGGAGAGGAGTTAGCCGGAGCACAGAGGAGCTTGTCTCTGGCAGGGCTTCTAGAAATAGAAGCGTCAATTTCATCTGGTTTCCAGGAAATCTTGTATTTGAACTTGCTCTTAATTTCCCTGCTGGAAAAGGAATAAAGTCTGACCTACTTTTAAGCAAAAGAGTCACTGGGAGCAGACTCCCAGAACTGGCCTGGGCACAGATGCTTCCTTGGCGCCCACTGAAGCTGGTTGGTTGATGCAATGAGATAGTGCTTCTCTAGAAGAAATTCAAACAAAGAGTTGCTGTAACCAGAGCTTCAAATAAAATTATCTGTCTTCTTGTTTAGGGCTAAAGAGTCCATCTTAGTATTGAAAGGCAGTTGTGTTTTCTGTCTAGAGCTTGAGTTTTGTCATATATCTCAAGAAAGCATGACCCCAGTGACCAAACCGAAGAGGAGCCACTGCTCAAAGTGAAGTCAGACTCTGAAATCAGCCCTCACAAGCAGTTGTTTTTCTGGCCTTTGGAAAATAACTCTTTTCAGATGTGTGATTGGGAATTTGCCAGGCTACTCCAGATATTTCCCTAGAGGTCCAGATGGTACCATAAGACATGGAAAATAAGATATGTCATTCTTAAATAAGATTATTGACACTCTGCCTTGCTGTAAAGTACTGTGATTGTATTAGTGTTGTCTGGGTGCATGACCCAGCAGTCTAGAGCCCTTTGCAAACAGGGGGTGTTGTGCTAAGGGGGAAGGGTTCGTGCAGGGTTGCATGTGTCCATGGGGCTGAACACAGCCAGGTCCCCAAGCAGTTCAGTCTCCCTGGAGGAGATGAGAAGCATCTTCTAAAGCAGGACTGTCATTTTTTTTAGCTGTAATGGCTAAAGCACTGTCAGAAGGAAAACACAACCAGCCCCACAGCAAACAGCGAGCCCCGGCTGCAGGCTCTGGGCAGGGCAATCCTGGGAGCTGCCCCCTGAACAGAAACGCTTGAAATCTGCCATCTGCTTTGGGTGAGGAATTCCAGAGAAGGGGGTTTATATTTTGCCATTCGGTTTCACAATGAGGAGCAGATTTTCAAGAATTCGCACTGAAAGGAAATTCCAACACATTTGGAAACTAATTTTGGAAAACAGAAATATTTCCATCCGTTTGGGGGAAGGAGGAAATACGTGTCCCACACAGAGCACTATCCCCAGCACGGCTCTGAGCACAGCGGGGTTTACGATGTGCCTGGAGGACAAGGGGTCCTGGCCAGCCAAGGACACCCCCCAGTGCCCCGGGGAGCACAGAGGAGATGTCCCATCAGCCCCAGGACAACTGCCTGGTGACTTGGTAGCATCCATCTCACAGTTTTGTTTGTGTATCTCATTTCAGTCTTGAACAAAAAAATGAAAGAAGACCAGGCCCTGGAGAGCACTTGCTCAGGGTGCCTGGGCACAACCATGGTAAGCCCATCTTGGCAGGCTTTAAGAGGAAAAGCTAAGCCACCCCCCAGCCCCCTCCATCTTCTCCAGAAAAGTGGTCCTGGAGCCCCTCAGGACACAGACACGGGGTTTAGCAGGACTTTGGGAGCCACATGTGGAGCAAAGGCTGCCCACAGTGCCAGCAGCCCACCCGTGCCTCTCAGAATTCATCACCTGTATCAGAGCTCCCCGGAGTACAGCCCCTGGCTGCCCTTTGGGGAGAGCAGGAGGGCCTGGACCGCTCTCCAGCTGCCGGAGCGGCGGAACTGAGGGCCTGACTCATCTCCCTCTGCGGGATGGAGCTGGGATGGTGGGTAGCCTAAAGGACACCGCTGGCCCTCACACCCCTCCCCGTGCCCCACTGCAGACCCCAGGAATGCTCCATGGGATAATGATAGCCCCGTGGAATCTGACTGCCCTCCGGACTCCTGCGCACTGCTGCTTGCAAAATACTATTTCTGGCACCATGGCCAGCCCAAACCCCAAACCGTAACGCTGCAGGCAGAAGCTGCCCAATTCCCAGAAATTCCGGCGATGGATGAGGCAGGGGATTTTTCTCACACACCCACACAGGAACTTAGAAAAGCTAAATACAAATGCAGAAGCTATTGGTGGTGGTCACCTAAGCCCTACCTAAATGTCTAGCCTGGAGAAGCTGCTGTCTCCCGAGATGTGAAATGCCCTCAGTGTTTTTCTCAGGAGCTTTCTCCTGACCTCTCTGATCCCAACCTCTCCCCAGCTGATGGAGGTCTAGGTTGCCCCATGTTATGGAGAAGCATCTGTCACTGAGCTGAAATGCCCCTGCCATGTTGCGAAGAGACAACTCATTGTGAAATTGAGGAATCTGAGTTTCTCCAGAGATTATTCTAATTAGACACTGGCTATTTTTACCCCATATCATATGTTGGAACCACAACTTTAAAACCACGCTGGAGCAGCCAAGTTAAATACTGTAATAGCCTTGAAAATAGGGTTAGTGAATGTAATGGCTAACAACAACATCGCCAGCAATAATGCTAAACAAGAGGGACTTGCTGCCATGCTTCTTGGCTCAAGCTGAACACCAGGGGAATCAGGGATGACACTGCAATTCTTGACAGAAGCTCATGGCTACTGGAGTCCATCAGCAGAAGCACTGTCGTAGCGACTGTGAATGACGGGTGGCTGAAGTCACCCGGATAAACACTGTCAAATCCTGGAAACAAATTACATTTACAGCAGCTTCTATATTCACGAATATCACTACAGCAGGTCTCATAAATTTTCTAGCAAGCCAGTGATTATGGCTAACGGGAAAGAGGCCAATGGCTTAGTGCCCAGAGTAGCTTGGGAATCCTGGGCTCCCTCGCAACTCACGCTGGGATCAAGAAGGAGCAATCAAGTCCTGCCTGACCACGGTCCCACAGTACCACGATGCTGAGAAGCTCAGCAAGCCTGCGAGAGCCATGGACCTGCAAAGCATCCAACACTGGTGGGCTTGACCCAGGCTTATTTTTCCTGGGCCAGGTAGCAGGACCCTGTACCAGCACCCTGCTGCCTGAGCTGCGCCCTTACCCTCAGAAAGCTGAGGTTTGGCAAAAGCTCTGGGGAAAAGAATTCCTTCTTTTTCCCAAAATATCACATGCAGGTTTGGAAGGATCGGGGTTAAACTTAGCTCCAACCATAGGCAGAGTTTAGAGCTTACTTTACAACTGTAGAATCCCTGCCAGAAACCCTACAGAATCCCTGTAGAAACCCCTGTGCTGTCCCCGAGGGTCCTTACAATGCCCTCCACCCTGCCCCTTTGCACGTGGGGGCCTCCTCCTCCCCAGGGACCATGGAGATGCTCTCCCCCTGAGCGATGGTAACATGCCAGCTGAAGACCTGCGTCCAGTTTGTGATGTTAGATGAATATTCTGGACAGAGCTCGGTCTGCTCTCCCAGGGTCCCCCAGGACAGCTCCCTGGCACTGGGGAGCCTTTGCACCCGAGTTGCCAGTGCTGCTTGGGCAGAGAGGCTCCTTGAGAAAGCCCCAGCTCCAAGACCCACAGCATTCAGCTCCCAGGATCACAGGCCTTTAACCAGGGTGAAGCTCGCTTCACCTTGAGCACAGCTCTCTGCAGAAACATGGGAATTTATATTTTGTCCAGACAAGTTACCTTCACTTGTGCAGGGCAACACTCTCTTTCAAGGGGAGTGATGGGTTTTTGATCTCAGGGTGATACAAGAGGTGACCGTTCAGCCATTTGCCTTGTGGTGCACATTTTCCATGTTTCTCTTAGAAAATACCTGCTCCCTAATCCAAGAGTTCACCTGGAAAGTCCCCAGCCTTGGCCTGCTGCATGCACAGGTCTTGGAGGGTCCCTGACATAAGGGATTTTCCTGCACACATCACAGGGAAGGATCAAGCAATTTTAACATCACTGGGATGGTTAAAGACAAAGTTTGGAGCTTTTTGGATTTTTGGTTTTTTGTTTGGTTTGTTTTGCTTCATTTCCTGTGGTGCAAATGCAGTGTCACTTTTGTATCTCTCCTGAGCTTTGGAAACACCAGTCCCACAGGCACCAGCTGGGAAAAGTGCTGCTCAGCAGCCTGTTTCTTTAATCCCCCGGGTTTTTGGCTACTGTAGCCCTCTGTGCCAACGTCAGTGGTCCATTTCTTTCTCACTGTGGAAGATCTCCATATCCCAGGTCTGTGGCTGCAATCCCATGTCGCTGGTCCCACACCCCTCTGTGCCAGTGTCCTCTCCCTTCCCAATAGCTCTGAAACCCTCTTGACCTTCCTCCCAGCAGTCACAAAAATAGTTTAACTTTTTAGAGGCCAGCCAGGCTCGAAATCCATTGCGGGGACACTTTCTCCTGGCAGCAGAGACCCAGGTGCCAAAGTCAGAGGATGAAGCTAGACCCTGGGAGCACCTCGCCATGCCATGGGAGATGATGCTTCTCGAAGGAGACCATGGGGGCATGCTGGCACAGAAGCTCAGCTTCTCTCTTTCCTGATCACCCTGAATCCCTGGTACATACATTATCCCAAAATAGTGGGATCAGCCACGTGCATGGTCTTCTCCTGGGAAAGGGCAGACAAACAGCACGCTGTGGGATGACAGGGCAGGACAGAGGAGTTACTCACAGAAGCATTTCCTTTCACATGATCACTCAGTTTATCTTTGATTTAAAAAGGGGTGGGTTTTTTTAAACTTCAATCAGTCAGCCTGGGAAAATAGTATGGCAGTTGTCCTAACTGTCCAGCAAACTGCTTGTTGAAAGCATTCACGAGGGCTCATCTAACCCACAGAAATTGCTCCAGACAGACAGCGCCGACTCCAAAAATATTTCATACAACATTTAATTTCCAACCCTCTTAGTCGAAAAAAATAAACTCAATTCCAATAGGAACTGGCTTGTAGTGAATTTAGCGATGGCTGCGTGAGGTGTGTAAACAGCATGTGTAAATAACACCTTAGCTATTTGGCTGTAGGTCCAAATGCATCGAGCTATTGCGCTTCCCCTGCAGACCTGTCATCACACACACCACCCCAGCTGCCAAATCCTCGGCTTTTTTTTCCTTTTTTTTTCCCTCCCCAGATGTTTCAATCTCCAGTTTGAAGCTGACATCTGGAGAAGTGATGTTGCAGCAATGCTACACATCAGCAGGCCAAATATGGGATATGTTATGGAAATTAAAATGTAGTGACAGCACAAAATGAATGGACTTTCAGATGCAAGTCAGTAAGTGATGTAGGGCCTGTCAATGGTTTCCTAATGCAAAAACAGGTGAGAAGCCCTGTTATACTGAGAGCCTCCCCAGGAGAGACGTGATATTTGGCCAGCCAGAGTTAGTGAAAAGAGGCACTCTCTGAAACCTGAATCCCCCAGTTAGTCAACATCTCCACAATGCCCCTCTCTGCTCATCACTCCCACAACCTCACTAAGCCACCCTGTCCTCTTTCACCTTCTCATCCTTTGTAGCCATTTCTGTCAAGACAAAAGCACATCTGAGATACCCCCTCCATGGTATTTTGGGGTTTTAGCCATCTCAAGAGGTGAGGCTGCAGGCAAAGAGGCTCAGAGAGGGGCATGGAGGATGGAGGTTTCATCTGTGGGTCTCTCAGCGTCTGTCTCAGAAGCTGGACAAAAAGCAGAAAGGCAAAGAAGGCAGAAAGACCTCCATTAAGGAACAGGTTCACAAAGAAAGGCTCAGAGCAGTCCCTCAGGGAACAGGCAACTGCTCTTTGAGCAGTGGGAAGAAAGAGAAGATTTTCTCTGACTTCTTTTGTAAGAAATCTGTACTCACCAGGCTTGTGGAAGATGGAACATTTCTGCCAGAGCAACAGTTATCTCTTTTGGTGAAACCATGAAGGAAACCATTGTCATTGGGATTTTTGCAGCAAAAGACCGGCAAATTTGTGTGGTTTGAGCTGAGAAAAGTGGTGGTTGTATCTGACAGTAGCAATGGGCTGCTTGATCCTTACGTTATACAGAAAAATCACTGAAGTCCAGTCCAACCTCCTGCTCCAAGCAGGTCTGGCTGCAAAGCTGGAGAAAACTGGTCAGCACTTTGCCCAGCTGAGTTTTGAAAATCTCCAAGGATGGAGGTCCCACCACTTTTCTGGGCAGTCCAGGGCACAGGAACCAGAGCTTCGCTTGTCACTACTTCTGGCCTCCTGCCCTTAAAGGGTCCTTGTAACCCCCACGAACAGCACAAGGTGCAAGTTTGTCCCCTTCCATCACCTCCTCCAGGGTGACCAAAGCCACTCTGCCAGCCATTGTAGCAGCCCTTCACTGGGCTCTCTGTTCTGTCCTTGCCTCTCCAGAAAGGTGGACAGAAAAGTGAACCAAACATGTTGTTTGTATTTAGGCAGTTTTCAACATTATTTTCTTCCCCTCTGTAGACATGCAGAAGAATTCCCCAGCAGCTCAGACCAAAAAAGAAAACCCCAAACCCCAACTCTGGTCATTTTATTTACACAAGGAGGAATGCAGGAATTCTGCCTTACTCCAAAGTATCTCTGGTTACCCTGGATCACTACAAATTTGTTAGGAGTAGAACTGGCTAACCCACAATCCCACTGAAGACACAACTGCCAGTTTTAATTGAAAGAACTACCACAGCCCACAAAATGTAGCAAGACACAGCTCCTGCTGCACTTTCAGAAGTAGGTCAGCAGAGAGAAAACATAGATAACTAGAAAAAAGCCATCAGCTAAGCACATGTGATAAATTTTCAGGAAGGAGGAAGAAATAAATTGGGAGCTTAGCTAGTTTGAAAGTAATTCCTATTTTTTCAGTGAATATTTATATTGGCTGCGTGTTCCTATCTTTCCAGTCAAAACTCTGTTTCTCACCACGTGAGGACGCATTTTAACGTGAGGCCAAAAGGAACCATTTTCCAGCTAAAGCAACATGGATATGCACATTGTGCACAGGGAACTTGCCTTCAGGAAGGCTGCCTGGAGGAGGGCAAGAAAGTTTCAGATCACTGCAACCAGATGTGGTGTCTGTCCCAACCAGCTCCCACACCAGAAAGTGAAAGAAGCCTCTGCCAGGCAGGGGAAAAGGGATTTCTACTTGGAAAGAGAGCACAGTTTACAGTTCCCTATGGGGATGTATATATTCTGCTATGGGAATACAATCTGCTCCTCATTTCAGTTCTTGCATGTCCTCTTTGGCCACCCATGACAGCGGAAGGACGAGCAGATGGGGCAGGACCAGATTCAGCAGCACTAGTTAAATCTGCTGCTTCATGGTGAGACCTTTGGTTACGGCACACATGCCCTGGGAGATTGCTGATTTCAGTAGAATTACCCCCAAACCCTACAGGAATGCCAGGAGGGGTTGCCTTAGTAATAGCATTGCTTGGCAGAGAGGTGTCTTGGGTTTAATCTCATTATCTAGCCTAGGCTTGGAGGTCCTGGAAGAGCTGGAGCCCCAGTCACCATCTTGCCCAATTTCAGGAGCCATTGCTCAGCAGAGGTGATTCCTAAAGCACTTGATTTACCTTCAAAGCCTGTTAAAAAACACCTACACAGAAAGCCAGCATATGCTGCCAAAAAGTGTTCCTGTTCCTAGTTAGCTTGCAGGAATTACTAGCTCAGAGTAAGATGCCTTAGCAAAGGGAGTAATTTTTCATTATTAATTAAATCTATACTGGGTTTTTCGCAACATAATTTTACTGCTCAAGGTATGATCTCTTTTTTTTTGGTTTCTGTCTTTCTTGCGTTTTTTTTTTTTTACATTTCTAAAGTAAAAGCCACAGCAAAGCTGCAACACAGACCTGTCTCGACTGAAACAGTGGGTAAGGACAGAGATGTTAAAAACAAATGCCTGCTGCAAAAAGCATTAGTGATTTACATGCAAAAGCAAAC
Source organism: Calidris pugnax (assembly GCF_001431845.1). Classification (NCBI taxonomy): domain Eukaryota; kingdom Metazoa; phylum Chordata; class Aves; order Charadriiformes; family Scolopacidae; genus Calidris; species Calidris pugnax. The sequence continues at coordinate 12,029,732 of NW_015090794.1, forward strand.
TTTACCTATATTGTATTTATATCCCCCGACCGTTTTTTTTTCCCTGGGAATATCTGAGTTCCCATCTCTTCAACTGAAGGAGTTTGTTTCCAGTGGCAGTTCTTGGAACTGGAGTGCTAAGTCTGATGCCAACTGAAAAATTAATATGCAGGGGGTGCACTCCGCTGCTTTCCAGTTACTTGAATTCTCACCCCGCAGCTCAGGTTGCCTGTGTTTTTCTGGGAAATCCTGAAGCAGCAAATAATCGCATCCAACCTAAGGGAGTTGTCTGAAGACAGATTTGAGGGTTCAAGAACCCCTTTTTTTTTTTAATGAGACCTCAGACAGAAACTGGAGATCCATCACGTTGAAGTTGCTCTTTGAGAAGTGGAAAAAAGCACCGTTTCCCAGGCTCCTATGTCCCATTTCCCTGCCTTTCCACAACACACTCTGTCTCCTCATGTCCTCCTGAGGACCTCGTGGTGCTGCCAGCTCCCCTGTTCCCCCAACACACCTCCTGTGTCCCATAAGCAGCACACACTGCCTGGCCAGCATGTCCATGCTCATCACTTAGAACACTTCCAATAGCGTAGGGAGTTGCTGAGCACATTCTCGTTTCTTTTTCTAAGGAGGGACATGATTCCAGATCTTTCCCCTCTACCTAGAAACTGGGGTTTATAAAATCTACAGGAACCCAGCCTGCAGATTGAAAAGGGAAGGAGATGATACACAGGCAATGTGAATGCACAAATTTTCTTATCACAGGAAAGAAGGTTAAAAGGGAAACGTAACAGCAATCTAAGTTACAATGACTAAACTTGAAAGGCAAACCCCACGAGAGGGGGTGTCCGTCTCTTGTTCTGGCTTGTGAGCCCTAGGATGAGCCTCTCTCTTGCAGCATTCATAATCATTCTTTTAATTTATGAGGACACACAAGGTGGAGTTACACATCAGTAGGAATATAATTAACCTGCAGTGCACACAGAGCTAATCTTTTTGTTGCCAGCATTGTTACACGGGCAGCAAAGCCTTTCTCAGACCGGATCCTGGTTCTGGTCAATGATTATCCCTTGCAAAAAGCTTGTGACATACTCCCTCCAGTCACCTGTTTACAGCCCAAATGTTCTCAAGTTCTGCTATTTCAAGTTTAACTCTTGTGACCTTAGTCAATGATATTCAATCCAAGCCTCCTTACCATATCCTGCAAGGCAAACAACTTCAGGTCAGTTTTAGTAACCAGTGCTATGTCATGCCTGTGGTCGGTGACTCTAAATATGCCCACGCCCATGTGTTTCCTAATTTTGAGTGTCTGTGATAGCAAACAACAGGGTCTGGGTGGGCAGTCCTGTTTCACCGAAGAAGACTGGGGGCATTTCTGCTCTTTGAACATTTTCTGAGAATTGCCTGGATGAATTTAGATTTATTAGAGGAGATCAGCTAAGCAGGATAAGGAAAACAGTTGTGACTCCTGCAGAATGTCTCTAAGAGCTGGATGAGTCAGATAACAGATCCACGGAGCAGGAGATATCTACCTCCAACAGCGACCAACTGCAAAAGCTAACAGACAGTATAAAGCCAGGTCAACTATACAGTCATATTTCTTCTAAATACTCCACCAGACCCAGTGGTTTGTGGCTTAGGGACTTCCTGAGTTAGAGATGGTGTGTCTGTTTAATAGCTTGGACAGACTTTTCTTCCTGGTATTTGTTCCAAAGGCTTCTTGAACCCCTATGATGCTTAGTACCCCCAGTGTCCTGTGGAAATAAGCTCCTCAGTCTATATGTGAATTGTCTCTTGCTTTTTGATTCTCCCACCTTCCAAGCCACTTCCTTTCCTTTTCAGTCTTTGTTCACCCTCCCCATGCCCAGTTTTGTACTGATCCTCTGGGACAGAGAATGACTGGGTCCCATTCAGGACATAACCTCTGGTCTCCTTTGGAAAACACTCTGTTGTTTTCCCAGGGGAGCTAGTAAGTAGCTGACCAGTCTTCACCCCCATACACTCCTACAATAGAAGCATCACCTCTGCAAAGTTCCCTGTGGTAGCTACTAGTATATAATGAAATGACTCCCAGCAACTCTGCTCTATTTGCAAAGGGCACAGGATTACTTCTGTAAAAACAAATGATCGTTATCAGCTCAACTGCATCCTAATTTGAATATTTTTCATCTGTTACGAGACACTGGTGGAGCTTATCTGAGCTACTGCTAGCAGCTGGCGTGTTGACATTGCACAGGACGCAGAAAAACTGTTATTCCTCAGCGTGTTACCCTGAGCTCAGCTTTGCTGATGCAACCTCATTTGTGCCTGCTTCTCCTCTCCCTGCTCTAGGCTGTATATGTCAAAGGTGTCTGTTGTGCTGTCCAGAGACTACAGACATGGTAGATGTAAACCTCAACCGGTTTGGAGACGTGGTTTAAGCACAGCTCTGCAAGTTTCTGCACTGTGGAGGGGAAACTGCGCGGAAGGAGAGAGGCAAGAATCACTGGCTGAAGGCAAAGGGCCAGTGGAACTTCTTAAATTGGCTTTTTCCCTCCATCCAGCACATTCTGAGCACTCTCAGCAGAGGGGCTGTGCCAGGCTCTGACTCTACATACATGCACACTCCTCCATCCAGTGCTTTCGGAGCACTCTCAGCAGAGGGGCCGTGCCGGAGGTGGGTAAGAGATGCCAGGCTCTGACTCTACATACATGCACACATACACGCATATATACACACACAGATCCCCCCACATCCTCATGTATGCTCTTTTTCTCTTCTGCTTAATTTGTAAGGCATACTTGCAGTACAACTCTTCTTGATTTAGGAAATACTGAATAAACTGTCTTTAACACCTTCAGAAAAGAAATTACTGTGTTTATAACAGCTTGATGGCTTGGGGCAGCGCCATCTCACACCTCCCAACCTCCTACTAGTTCAGCCAAGCCTTTGGTCTCCAGTTTCTCACTGCTTCTGCCCCGTGCAGCTGGGAGAGACCCGAGACATGGCTGTCCTTATGGTACCACCAAAACCAGTTTCACTGGGGATACTGTGCAAACCATCAATTCTGCAGACAATGTCCTGCAGACACAGCCGCCTGCCCTGCTCACTCGGTTTTTGCATTTCTTTCTCTGCACTGAGCAATCTGGAAAGCCAAGTGTTTCTCTCTTGTCAGAGAACAAAAATGTCTCGTATACAAAACAAGAGACTCGGTCGAAGCCATTAATATGTTACTAAATAGGACTTGCCTGCCCTCTCTGGTCCAGAGCTGAGGCTCCCAGGAGGTCTGTTAATTTCCCGGTTTCCCATTACATGCAGCGCACTCACTAGGATTCTTTGCACCAAGTGCAAAGCGGGTGGAACGGTACCCACCATGGCTGTCACCAAATTTAGAATAAAACATACACATCTGCTTACATAACGAGTTGAATGGGCCTGGTTCACAGAACTAGACATTTGATCTGTCTGTGGCTCAGCCTGGGTGTGGGAGATACCAAAGCAGCTACGAGCACCTCTCCCTTCTCGTAGCTGGTTAGTTCTGGCACTAATTTGAGGGCTGTGTGTACCTCGAACCAACTTTCCTACCTCAAAATAGCTCTGAATAAGACACACTGGCAGTTGAGGAGAAGTAGGAAGCAGCAGCCAAGACTGGATGTCAGGAGAGGCCAAGAGTGGATGTCATAAAACCCCTGTGCTGTTTGGAGTGTTTTCATCCAGGGGAATTCTTCAATAGCTGGCTCATGAAGTGTTGCAGCTGTCTTGTGAATGCTGGCAAGAGCAGCGTGGCCATGTGAAGTGGCCAGGCAATGGCCATCGGTGGCAAACTGCCTCCATGGCTCTCTCTAAGAGGCCAGAGGAGGCTTTCAGCAGATTTGGTACCTTACACAAAGAAAACTTGACAATCTGTCCCTTCTGCTTTCTTCTGCCTCTATGCTGATCGGCTGTCCTTCACTGTAAAAGGCTGGTAAGTCAGCAGTCTGCATACCCTGGAAGCTGCAGGGAACCACTCTGCAAACACAGTTTTTGCTCCAAGAAAAGCCCAGCGCGCTGTATGCATGCAGTGTGCGCTGGACCCCTGGGTCTCCAAAAGCCATATTTTCTAACAACGGATTCCAAGTCATTCCTCTCCCATTAAAAACAAAATAAAAAAATAAAAATTTGCCCAGTAGAGAGGGAAACTTTAATCTTCCCAAATGGATCAGCTTTTACAGGAGGCTATTTTAGGTGTTGATTCTGTAACAGTGAAGTTATTGGACAAATGAAGAACATGGCATATGCTGTAGCTTGGAGCAATTCGCATTCCTCAGGTGCTAAAAGCTTTAAATACTTCCTTTGGGCATGAAATAGATCTGCTGTCAAAGAAGCCAGCATTCCTGAGAGTGCCTGTCCCACAGACTCCCACAGGAGAAAGTCTGCAGAGCTGAACTAGTCTGACCCCAGGAAATACTTCCCGCATCTCTCATTCTTGCTTAGTTTCTCCTTTAATTTTCAGAATTTGCTGAAAGCCCACTTTGATGGTTGGTTATCTTCATTTTCACGCACTTTCTTGGTCTTCCTTTCTTATATTAATACCACATTAAAGCTGGGACGTGAACCATGCAAGTGAGGAAGTCCAAGACGCTCTTTCAGAAACACTCAACATTGTTAATGATTTTTTAAAAACTTCTCTTGTCACCTTTGCTAATATCACAAACTGCTGATTTCAGACTGGAGTGAAAAGCATTCATGCAGCCAGCAGGTAACATCTAAGGAATCCTAACTCTTGAACATACAGAGATCTCTAATTACACTATCAGTAACTTTTAGATGTATGCATGCTCCTCTTTCTTTTTTACACCACTAAAGTAGCAGTGCTATCATGCTTCACAACAATGACTGAAGGGCTTTTCATTGCATTCTCAGTCTCGCTTTGGGTTCCAAAGTACATTAGCTCTTTCTTCACGGTCAAAAAGAATGACTGTTGTGTAACAGACTCTGAATTTGCTCCATTCTTATTAAACAGGAACAGTAAAATTTGGATATTCTGGCTTCAATTCAGGGTTTACTGGAACATCAAAGATTTTTATCTGGCTTCCTCACATGTCAGCTCACCACTGGACTGTTAGTCCCCATTTCTGCCTCCATAAGGCCACCTTTAGCCACTCATACACATGTTGCACCTCCAAAGCTGTTGATGTCTCCTAGAATTTTAGTCAGTTCAGTAATTTATCCTTTTTCCTGCAAATTTATGAACGGGGTGGAAACTAAGTGCTCCTCTGCGTGGCTGGCTCCCAGCTGGTGCTAGCCTAGAATCAGTATTTTACCATACAAATGAGAATAAATCCATTTTGATCCATCAGATTTTTCCTCGTACCCTTCATGCAAATGCTTGTTTATGAATGAACAGCCCTGACTGCACGTCTCCAGAAAATGGCATTTTGACCATCCGGTTAAAAGCTGAAGCCAAGAATTTTTTTCTGCAGGCCAGATACTCGTTCCTCAAGGAACTGAGGGAGTAATTAATGGAGAGTAATTAACGCAGCTCTCTCTAAAGCCAGCTTGTGGCCATTCGTATTCACCAGAATGTATATCCACCCCTTTATTTTTCTGAGCATCGTTAATACAAAACAGCAAGGAGCGTGTGAGGGGACGCTGAAAAGCAGGGGGAGTTCAAAGACGGCCTGAGGAGGATCTGGGGTCCAGAAAACCAAATAAAGCGAGCTCAGGGAAAAAAAAAAAAAAAAAAAAGGCTGTAAATCAACGCGGTTGCAGACCACCGCCATCTACAGAGCGAGCTGGCAGGTAAAAGAAGGCTTTCCAACCCGAAGAGCGGCAGCGAAGCTCCGCCGCTGCTTCTCCCTCCTCAGGCCCGCCTCCCCTCAGGCCGCCCCGGGCACGCCCCTCAGGAAAGCTCCCGGCTTCCGCCCCTTTGACAGGCCGCGGCCCGGCCCAGGCGGGAAAGCGGCCGGGGAGGCCCCGGCAGGTGGGTTGGCGGGGCCGGGGCGGTGTGAGGGAGCTCCGGTGGATAAAGGCAGGCTTCCATTCATGGCCTCGGCGGCGGCCCCGGTACCGCCCGCCGCGCTCGGCAAGGCCGGACGGGCCCGGTGTGGCCCTTCCGGCCTTGCCGAGCGCGGCGGGCCGTAGCGGGGCCGCCCCCGGGGGAACCGTGAGGGGTTTTGTGCCGCTTTCACGGCCCTTAGTGCTGTTTCTATGGTTTAACAGGCCCGCCTGTGGAAACGACC
>NW_015090794.1:12036919-12118993 GCF_001431845.1 Calidris pugnax
GGGAGCTCCGGTGGATAAAGGCAGGCTTCCATTCATGGCCTCGGCGGCGGCCCCGGTACCGCCCGCCGCGCTCGGCAAGGCCGGACGGGCCCGGTGTGGCCCTTCCGGCCTTGCCGAGCGCGGCGGGCCGTAGCGGGGCCGCCCCCGGGGGAACCGTGAGGGGTTTTGTGCCGCTTTCACGGCCCTTAGTGCTGTTTCTATGGTTTAACAGGCCCGCCTGTGGAAACGACCCTTTCCTAATACCATAAAAACCCCCATTTTATCCATGTGGCGGTTCAAAGGTGTGGCAAAGACTGTGTAATAAACGGGGGGGGTGGGGTGGTAAAGCCCTCATTCCTTAGCACAGTTCAGAGTGGGGGGGGACAGCATCTGATTAGCCAGTTAAATAAATGCACAATAATATGCACAATAAATAAGGCAGAGCTGTGATATTCCTAGCTCCTGTGTAACTTTTTTTCTTCTGCAGACAGTGTCCTCTGGCATTTTTTGTGCATAAGTAGGTAAATAGACTGTAAAAATCAGTAATAGATGCTGTGAAGATTTGGGGAGAAGAGCGGTTTCACAATTAAAACACTGGCAGAGCATCCGCTGTGTCAGAGAAGTGGAATGGACCCCGTGAGGAGCAGAAATACCCGGTCTGTGGAAATGTCCTGCAAAACCTTCTGAAAAATCGAGGCTTTTCTAAATAATACTGTGGCATGAATGGCTCTGCACCCTCCCGGGTCAGATCTTTGACTGAGATTCCCACAGCCACCAGTGAGTTGCTGCTTTCCTGGAAGCAGCTGTTTGTAGAAGAGACTTCTGCTTTTGTTCCTCTGTGGTATCATCAGAAGTTTTTTGTCTCGCTCGCTATTAGCAAGCTATTGTCACATACAGCATGTTATCCGAAGCTGTGCGGGAAATTGTCCTCTCTCCTCAGATCCTTCTTTGTTTGTTATAGGGCTCGAAGGCTTTGTTCTGGTGCTTTGAACCACGATAGTGCTGGACATTACATCAGCTATTTATCTTCACCTGCATTTACACTCCTATCTCTGCAGCCTGTCATCTGTTAAGGCTTTGATCCAGTGTTCTGTTTTCTTACTATAACTGTTTAATAGTGTCTGTAACACAATGCAAAGTACACACAAAAAGTGCCTCTGTCACAAGGATATACTAAACAGATTCATCCTAAGTGTAGGACAAGCTGTTCCTCTGGTTGAGAACAGAAGAAAGGGACCTTCTGGCTAAAGAGAGAGGTTCGTAGCATGTGCATTGCATCACTCCCAATTTAGTCACCTTGAGCAGCACCTTAGTTGCTACTGTCTCATGGCCATGATTCCCTCCACGGGGCTTTGTTAGAGATCTCAGGTTCTTTGTGCAAAGCATGAGTACCAAGGCCTTTCTTTGAAAGAAAATAGGAAATAATCTTTCTCTTTCTCTCTAAGTCAAAGACTTCTTACAGGACTTCACACGGCTGTCCTTTGGAACGCTGGATGGGGAGCAGGTCCTTTCTCTGAGCCTGAGCCTGAGCCCAGGGCTGGCTTCTCAGACGGAGGTGTGAGAGCCCTCTGCTTCCATGTGCATGCGGGGAGCAACTCAAGGATCCTTTTGCAGGTAAATTCTTCTGCTTTTGCTGTTCTTCCTGGTCTTTAAGTTACTGGTACTTCAACTGGAACTCTTTAAGCGGAGCTGTCTTTGTGGATATGGTTCAGATGTTTGAGCTTTTGAGTCATAAGTTTTCCTTTTTGTCAGTGCATTAGTGAGGGCTTTCGTGAAACATCTTTGGTCATTGAGTCAAATCCCCATGCCTGAACTAACTTGTTTCTCATGCAATATTAAGATTGAGGCAGGAATGTATTTTCTAGGGTTGTTTTAGATTGGTACCTAAGACTTAAGTATAACTAGTTCTATATCCCCTTATATAGCTATTTCCATGCAAATCAAGACTGTTCTCATTGCCGTCATAGAGGTGCAAAAAAAATAAGACTTATAGCTCTTGGATGACTAGCTCAACATACCCAACATACATTTGCTACAAATAATGTAGATATAAAGAAAAAATGTAAACTGCAGATGATTTTGAATCCTTATGTCCATTTCCTGGTCAGTGTTTGTAAACGCTGCCTTGCTTAGCTAAATGCTGGCTTGGCTAACTCAAATCTCAGGAGGCTGAGCTCGCTAACAGCCATTGGCAGTATTATATTTAACTTGTTTGTTTTCCTTTAATATGCACGTTTGGTGCTCAATTAAAAATAGCAGCTAGAATGTTGCGGGGGGGACGGACTGGGGAGGGAGGACGGAACGGACGACACACAACGAAACCAGAACAAACCAAAATGGTTTCTCTAAAGAGAGTCTACCAAAGCAGAGCATAAGTTTGCTGTGAAGGCTTTTTGGGTTTGTCATGACTTTTCGTTACTCCTCTTCATTTTTATCTTCCTTGTTCTTTACAGAATGATGAGTAAGTTTAATTCTGAAAAGCTCAAGGCCTCCAATAGGCAGTAGGAGCCAGGACTGGAATTACAAGCACGTCTTGCAGAAAATGACATCCCCAGCATTCAGTAAGGTGAATAAAACTATTTGTTTTGCCATACTTTTGAGATATTGGTAGGATTGCACATAGCTTTTCTGTGAAGAGATTGACTTAATATTTATAGTATGTTAGCTCTTCTTTCAAGAAGGTTTTTTTTTTTTTGCCTGCTTCTCACTCTGTTCTCCAAGGAAGCTCTATGTTATTAACTTACTTTTGGTTACTAATAGGTTAGACAGGGAAGGTAAATGGAAACCCTTCTTGCTGAGAACTCCTTGAAGGATCTGGCTTAAAATGAAGTGTCTGTGCAAGAGGTTGTGGAACAGACAACAGGTGGAAACAAGTTGCCAAACCAGATGAAGCCCCCAGGGATGGTGCTGCCAACAGTGGTCTCTCCCTTCTCACTGAAAGCTCACACCTGTGGACTGGAGAGCAGCAAATGCATCGTTAGTTTTTAAAGAGGGTTCTAGGGGAAATCTGTGGGCTGCAGACCGGGAAGCTTGACCACCTCCAACCAAAGGAATAGAAAATATAGCAAGGTAGAATTATTGGACACCTGCATAAATATTATACAGTGGGGAAGAGCCAATGTGGCTTTTGTAATGGAAAGTTGTGCCTTAAAAAAAAAAAGTTGGAATTCTCTAAAGGTCTAGATAAGCACGTTGAGAGGTCTGGCTTACAGTTTGTACTCAGATTTCAGGAAGCTCTTAAACAGGAGCCCTCACCTGAATGGCCCCTGACATAATAAGGGAGTTCCCTGTTATAAATAAACAGCCGGTGCAAAGAGGATGTGAGTAAACGGGCAGCCCTCCTGGTGGTTGGAGGTCACCGCTGGGGTGCCGCAGGGAGGTTTTGTAAACGACCTGGAAAAACAATGTTTCCAGCTGGCTTTACCTTATTTGAGGTGGTAAAGAAGAGGGCTGATAGTGATGAATAGCAAATGTGAACTGATTCATGTGGGTGGGAAGCAGCCCTAATTTCACACACAAAATGAGTGAGTTTTTGGAGCCGTAATTACACTAATTCTGTGAAGCTTTAATTCATCAGTGAAGTCTCAGTTTGGATAGTTTTATGCAGGCTCAGGGAAGGCTGCATGGATACTAAATACACAGAAACTGTGCCTGGTTCTGAAGGTTCCTGCCTAGAGACACGGAGGAGGTGTGGAGAAGCACTGGGTGCTTACTCTGTTCTCCCCAAGGCTCCTGCTGTTGACCAGTGCTGGAGAGCAGGAGACAGGGAGACACGTCCTTTGGTCTGACCCAGCATTGACTGTTTGTATATTCTCACATAAAACCTGGACAACTGGGAATCGGTATGAGGAATTGTCTCTCCAGAAGTGGTAACCTTGGTACGAACAAGCATGGAGATGGAAGGTAGATCGGGGTTTTTCTGCATTTCTGACATGGTATTGCAGTCCCCTCATTCTGCATTTTTCCTTTAAAGCAGTCACATTTTTGCCTGTGACCCGTTTCTCATGACCATAAGGCAGTAATATCCTACTGCTATTTCTAGTGAGAGTGGAAAGTGCTGAGATCTAAGATCAGCCCATAGCAATGCAATTACCAGTGCCCCGAGGCTGCCATATAACATTTACATGAGAGCACTTGCAGCTTTTAAGAATTACTTAATTGGAAAGGCAATAGGTGCCAGGCGGGTCCCGTTGCTGATGTCGCATTCCATAAGAGCACAAATTACCAAACGAGTTAATGCTTCACTCACATTTGCACTGTTTTCAGCATGGCTTTATGTCTGGCTGATGAACTGGAAGTTCCAGTTAATGCTGTCGGGAGGGACTGTCTTCAGCGTGGGGCATTCCCTTGGCTGAGTCTTGTAGAGGGTCAGTCTGATATGGGGGAGTGTTCCTCCTCCGTCCCTTCCTTCCTGCAACCCTCTGTCCTATTTGCACCCTTTCTCCCAGACAGGACTCTTGTTTGCAGAGGCCACCAGGCAGTGGTGTCTGAGGCAGGCTGCTGACTTCCAACAAAATTTTTAAGAATTCCTATCAGGTCAGAGCAGAATACCTGGCGTGGGGCTGGCTGTTCTCTGACATCACTGAATTACTGCAGTAAAGAATTAGATGTTTAGAACAAAAATAAAAAAACTCCACCTCCCTGCCAGTCATGTCAACGTGACTTTTAAAAATTTTTTTGCTGTCTATTTTTATATGTTTGTGTCTGGATTCTTCCGAAGTGAAGTGTAACACTGCTGGGGAATTGGCACTGGTGATCCAGACTGTAGCAATGCTGGATTTCTTTCAGTGTTGTTCAAGGTAACTTTTGCTGGTGGATCTTTCTTTGTGAGAAGCATTTTGATGGTGCTGATGATCTGTTGAAAAATGAGTGGCAACAGCTACTTAATTCTGTATATACTTCCCTTGCAGGTTCAGCTGTATAAAGGATTCTTTCTCCATTTCTAATTACGTATGATGTTGAACCTTTGCTTTTTTTCCCTTACATCTACATGTGGTGAATTTCAGAAGTGATGAGGCGCCTTCTAAAACCTGGTGTCTTTGCATTCTCTTGTAAGAGTCCCTTTTTGAGGCAGACACTTCCCAAATTTAGTGCCAATGGTGGACTTTAAAAAGTTTGGTTTCAGCTTTTTGTGTATTCACTATGGGAAGAGAGCATTCCCCACTGTTTTCAGAGCTTTTTGTATAAAAAAGGCTAAAGAACATCTCCAGCAATGCCCCAGTTGGGCAATGGGACCAAAAGAAAATTGCAAATTGTTCTTGAATTTGAGCTCATGATGCACTGGGGGTACCATGATCTTCAGCTCCAAAATGTCTTTGCCTATCTCAAAGTGCTTTATTCAGTGAATAAATAAGTTTGTTCCTGTTTGACAGGTGTAAGGACTGCGGCACAGAGAAAGAAATATTAACTTCTTGAAGCTCACATAGGAAATTGGTGAACAATAACCTCAGGTTACGTGTTTGCCTCAAATACACACTGTTGACTGGAACAGTCTGCTCTTCACCTTTCTGGTAGGTGAATTTAAAGCTTATTTTGTGGAGGTTCTAACACATTTCTGCTGCATGATCAACAAGTTTGTCACTGTGACTGTAAATAGGGCGTCTCCCAACTCAAATGTTCTGTGTCCTGTGGAGTTTTGGACCCTGATCTGGTTACATTACTGTTTGAAATAATTTGATACATCATTTCTGGGGACTTTCTGAGACAGCATAATTTCTGAAGTGGGTGCTTCCTATTTTTATCTGTCTGTTTAACACATTATGTTACTTCTAGTAGTACTTGTTCATCTTTGTTTTCTATTTCGGAGTTTCCTAACCTAACAGCAAACTTATTTTTGCTGCCAAGTAGAGCAGAGTCACTTTTTATGTGCGGTTCTTAAAAGATGAATACTCAAACTGCAGTTTTCTGTTTGCTTATCAGTAAAGCTCAATATTTGCCCAGCCTGATGGCGACACAGCTCGAATCTGTCACCTGCTCCTGTGGTTTGCCAAGGTTGTCCGATCAGTTACAGCTTCCAGATTCATTGTTGTGGGGAGATGTGTAAAAAAGAAGAGTTTGTGGAAATGAGTTACTTTAAAATAAATTTTATATTCTGAATTATTTTTATACCAATTTTCTAGAACTATGCCAAGAAAAAGAAAGCTGTTGGCTCAATTAAGTGCTCTCCAAAGCAACTCCAGTTTGCCTCCTTTTGATGCCCTGCACAACCTGAACGCTCCGTCTGATGGGGATTCTTCTCCAAAAAGCAGCAAATATTTTGCAATAGAGAAAAAAAACTCTTCCCGGCTGGAAGCGGATTTTTTCAACCAGCCCTGTGTTAGTTTGGCCAAGTCCTTTCTGGGACAGGTAAGACGCGACCACTGAGGTTGTGGTGCTGGAGAACAGGAGCTAATAACTTGGTGTTAAAGGATGAAATGCTTTTTTTGCCATTTGATTCCAGGGCTTTGCTATTTTAGGAATACTGCTCTCATTCCTCCTCTTGTTAAGTTCAGTGGAATGTAAAGACTAGTAGCCAAATCTCTTTTGGACGAAGTCACAGGAGTAATTTTCAGATTTAGTTTGTTGTCATATTTCAGAATTATTTTTTTGTGGATTTTTTTCTCCCTTCTTTCTGGTTTACTGAAATGTACTTCACTGTTTGTGGTTTGAAGGTTGTTTCGGGCTCATGATTTTCCTTTTGGGTATTCCTTTATTTCTTTTTGGCTCTTGCTTAGGCCAGTAGATAGTGATGCTCTGCGGTCAGCAACATCTCCTGCTCTACCTCCATTTTACTTCCTTGTGATGCTACCAGCATGGCAGACCTTGGCCTTTCTTGACCAGTATCCCCTGTCACCAAGTACTTGAATATTTCATTCTTATCTACAAGTTCAGCAGACCGCTTGGAACTTTCTTTTATGCTGCCCTGCGTGTTTTGAAACTCGTATCTCATGCTTTTATTTTACCTGATTTTTTGTTTATCTACCTGCTTTTATTTATGCTGTTCTGTACAGGCTGTGGAGACATCTGGGACTCCACAGTCCCACACTTAAACTCTTTTCACTCAAAAAACTGCTATTCCTATCTTTTGTTTCTGAGTTTTCAAGCCATTGCTTGTTCATGAAAGGACCTTCTCCCTTATCCAATTGCCGAAACTCTGAGGAATCTTTGGACCTTGTTGAAAGCCTTTGGAAATCAGAGTGAGGGAGATTAAACTTCTGCTTAATGAGTCCTTCAGAAAACTCTCACGCTGTTTCCATGGGAGAGAGTTCCTCCAGTGTTTTCCCTATAAAAAGTTCCAGTCTGGGACCTCATAAAAACCATTGCAAAACGTGTTTTTAGTTTCACTGCTACGGTCTTATCTTCTCTGAGTCTTTTTTATACCTTTATTGTCTGTAGGGTGAACAAGGCTCTCTGGCTTCTCATTGGTTTAGATAACTTCAGGAATTTGTTCCACAAACTGTTGATTTTGGCCTGTCTTGCTGTGTCTAGCTTTTTTTCTATTATTATTTTATTTTCTAAGGATATTGTCTTGCTTGTAATGGGTGCCTTTGCTCTGCTTTTTAACCCTGCTGGGTTTTTTTTGGTCCTCCTTAACCTCTTTCTGATAGCTGTGCGTGTTTGCAATCTTTCTAGACATCCTGCTAAAGGCTCCTCTTTCCAGCTTTAACCTTTGGCTGCCTTTTTAAGTTCTTCCTAACAAGCTTCCTTGCTTTACGCAGTTTCCCCTTTTTTGCTGGTAAGCAGAACTCTGCTGGATTATTTTTGGACCTTAGCGCTCGTGGAAGGACACTGAACTTTAGACCTTGTGGTCATGATGCAAAGTTGTTTTTCAGGGATAAGTCTTTGGAAAAGACTGTGCATGTTGCTCTGCATCAGTTTGAGAGTTTCATCTTTCCTTGTCAGATCCCTGATTACTCGCTCTGCAAAGCATTTGATGGTGTATAAAAAAACCAGCCTGTGTCCTGTCCCACTGTGATATTTATTTGGTCTCTGGGAGGATACCTGAAGTCTCCCAGCACTGATGTATTTTTTTAATCTTAATGACTCTGACATCCTTATGCACTCAGTTACCCAGTTATTTTAGTCCAAACTCTATACTTTTCCTATTTAGGCATAGAATTACAAGCCAGGCGATTTCTATGTTAATTTTAGATTGTCTTTAAAGTATAACCCCTGGTCTCCCATGACCTATTCTCTCATTTTCTTAGAATTGTAACTATAATGGTAATTTAGTGTTTCATTCATTGTCTTCATTCTACCAAATTTTGGAGGTGCCTGGTATATTAATATTGCTTACCTTAAGCATGATACTTCTTAGAAACAAAAAAATACCCCAAAACATACACACAATAAATGGGCCTCTCAAAATGAGCTGTCATAACACCAAGATGCATTGTTAATGAGAAATAAAAACATCTATAAAATAGTTTCCTGTGAGGTATTGTGAATGATCACCATTTTTAAACTGTTCTAACAGTCAATGTTTGGTGTGTCAGAAGAATCGGGGAAATGCCTGCATGCTTTTAAAATCATAACCTAACCATTGCGTTTCATCATCTTGAAATAGAACTGTGGCCACATGGGTGTGCTTTTGGGGTGTTTACAGGCAGTTGCAAAACACTAGTGCTTTTCTGAAGTCATGGCATTTTTCATAAAAATAATAAACTGATTGTTTTCAACAGTTTGAGAAGTGCTGTAGGGAAACCCGGATATACCACAGTTGCAACATTAGAAACTGCCTCCTGGAGCACCTGGACTGGACCAGGCCAATAACTGCATTAGTGATCCAGCACAACCATTTATTAGGAATTAAGCTTAGTTTCTTGAAGGTCATTTTTGAACAGCTAATTTTCAACTATGGAAGCACTGAATGTAGTATAATTAAACTGATGGCTGTTGCCTAATGAGACTATGCTGCAGTACTTCTTAAAATAAGAAGTTTAGAAATCAAGTCAAACCACAAAAAACTTTGTAGGAAAATTAGTGATTGTTTAATTTTTAAAGACATTCTTTTCACTGTCATGTGGAATTTTTTTTCCCTGCATCTGCTTTGTTTTACTTGAGGAGGTACCAGCAGCAAGGAACACGCTGTAATAACAAAGATCTGTTGTTGTCTGCCTGAAGCCAGCTCCCAGCTCTCCTGCAGCCCCCCTCTCTGTGGTGCAGAAAAGACAGAAATGGCATCGATACTCTCTCTGGTCACTATTATCTCCATGGTTAGGGACTAGGGCTTGTTTGAAACATCTCTGTGGAGAGAGACTATCTAATCATAGGTGTTTAATTGTGCCACTGTCATATTTCTCCTGTCATGATGCTTCAAGGTTGATGGTGGTGCTTTTTTGCCTTAAACCTGGGAGACTGGGGGGGGGGGAGAATACAGAATATAACCACAAAAGCAACTCTGTGGGCTTTATTGTCTATGGGATTATAAATCGGTTCTTTGTGATACTGCCACATCCAGAGGCTCCAGGCATTTTGTGGGGTGAAGAGCAGGTAGGAACTTCTTGCACTGAGCCATCTCCTGGCCAGTAGAAGCTGGAAAGGTTCCCCTCAGCCCACAGACTGGACTGCTAGAGGGAGAGCAGAGTTTGTGGTACCATCAGGTCCTTTTTTCCCCCGACTTCGTTTGTTTCCACAGCTCCTGTGCTGTGGTTATTTTGTACAGAGGGTTACTAACTGATGCACTCTGACCTCTCGTTCAGATTTTAGTTCGCAAACTTCCCGATGGCAGAGAACTCTGGGGAAGGATTGTTGAAACAGAAGCGTATCTGGGTGGGGAAGATGAAGCTTCCCACTCAAAAGGTGGGAAACAGACTCAACGCAACGCGGCGATGTTCATGAAACCAGGAACCCTGTACGTCTATCAGATCTATGGGATTTACTTCTGTGTGAATGTCTCCAGCCAAGGTAAGGTGAGGCTGAAAGAGTTTTAATTCTCGCCCTGTTGCAGTCACTCGCCAGCTCCCTATGGGCTCTGTGACGTCAGTGACTCGCTGTCACAATCCTTCCCTGGCATCTGGGTTTTGTCACTGTGAACAGTGTGTAACTGTAGACAGAGGTGTATACACTTTCAGCATTACCAGCAGGGCCCATCTCCAGCTGCACAGTGGGGCTTCTGTCCCAGCTGCGTGAGCTCTTCAGGCACAGAAACAAAGACCAAGGGCTGGAGGAGAATCTTGCTGGGATGGAGTTTTCAGTTTTGATTACCTGGGCTGCTGCCTTATCCATGTGGTTCAGTGAACTTTGCTCCTCAGAAGTGGTGCAGTCCAATGACAGCCTACATCTTGGTATCTGTTGTCATGACCAGGAGCACTTCTGTCTCCTACCTTTATCTTCAGAAGCTGTAAAACAAAAGGTCTGAGATGTGCTAAGCTGAAGCAAGGAGTCACTGCGGGAGCATTTTACCTGCTTTGCTGTATGTTAAAACAGAAAAAAAAAAACCCAAAACAAATCAAAATACCCAGACTGTTACAGAATCTTCAGTCTTTTATTATTCTTTATTCTCAAGATAATATAATCAACCCCTAATCAAACAATGCTGGAATTAACTGAGACTCTCCTTCCACAGCTCCTCTTAACATGCAAGTGTGGCTTTTAAAACTTGGGGTTTTTTATTTTCCTGTAAGAATGACAAGTGTTTGCCTTGCAATAAAGCTACTGGTTCATTAGACACCTTGAAATGGCAGCAGGTATTTCTTAGATAAATACTCATTTTGTTAAGAAAAAATAATCTCAAAAATAATTTCTTTTCTTTTTTTGCCATTTCAAAGATACAGCTTAAAAAAAACCCCAACACCCCACTGCTTGTGTATTCCTAAATGGAAAGAAAATGTTGTAACAGTGGCCGTTAATCCTGGGGTTTTGGCCTTTGGACGGGAGCCAGGCAGAAATCCAGGGCCAGGTTACACCGCGGGGGGAAGAGCCCGGGTCTTTCTAAAGGGAGGTCTGGAGTCTGGTGGCTGAACACATGTGAATTTCATTAGCTTGTCTCTGCCAAATCTGTTCAGATAATGAAAGCAGAATGGCTCTTTATTCAGGATGGGCTGCTTAGCGTTTGAAATATTAGGAAAAATAATTTTTATTTAAAAAAAAAAAAGCCCAAAGATGCTTAGCTTTTGAATTCTAGAAAGATTTCTTTGAAATTTATACTTTGGGAAATTTTCCCTTATATACTTGTGTTTAGTTTTGTAGTAAATCAGTTAAAGAGCTCGCTGTTGTGATGGACTTAGTTGGATTTTGTTGTTCCAAACTTCCTTTCCGTGAGCCTGTCCCACGTGCAGCCGTGCTCACACCAGGCACGGCTGTCACTGCCAGCTTCGTTAGGGACGTGCTGAAGTAACGAGCGTGGCTGTGCACGTTGTGTGTCACACATGTATCTGTGTGAGCAGGATTTACTCCTTCAGTGTATTCACCTGTGTGCAGCTGTGAATCCTCCTGAAAAACACCTAAAAGAAGGAATCTGAGGAGGAATCACACCCGAGGTGCTTTTCTCACCTTAACGTAGATGGAGAAGCCTGTCCCATCATTTGGTGTCAGGGAAGGACTGAGGAAGTTGTCTTTCGTGGGGGTGCTTATGCACCTGGGCAGAAGCAAAAGCATTTTGTTCTTTGGATATGGGATGGATCTTGGAAACTTTGGTTTGAATCCAGCTCTGGCTGGGCAGAAAAGAGAAGGAAACGGTGGCAGCAGAAATGTCTGTTGTGTCTTAGTAGCACAGATCATGCTCTGCCAATAGCGTGAGCTTCTGGTGTAAGTGGTGTCATCAGTTTTGTTCAGGGAATTCGATGCAAAATATCTAAGTACTTCAGGGTCTCCCTGGAATGCTGGAAAACCTGAGTGACCAGGAGAATGTACAAGGAATAGGGATATATTATTTCTGAAGGTGTTGCTTGGAAAGACTGAACACAACTGACTGAGAGAACACTAAATGCTTTTTTCCCTGTCAAAGGGCACATCTCCAGTGACATCCCAGAGCTGCATCACTCTTTTCTTGGATTTTGGCAGTGCAAAGCTGCAGAGCAGCAGGAGTTAAACAGCAGAGAACGTGGGATGACTGCATCTATTCCCATATATCATCTTCTGCCTCCTGTCACCTCTCAGGATCGCTCATATTCCATTCCCAGCTTGTCTTCTAAGCCAAAGGTTCATACTCCACTCTAGTTATTCCTTCCTTGGGCTTTTGCTCTGAAGCCAGTCTGTAACTTTGATCATCCTGGTTTCCTGTCCCTGAATCTCTTGCAGTTTTGTTACGTGTTTCTGTAGATGGAGGGAGGAGCAGAACAAGTCCAGACACGCACACAGATTTCAGGACAGCCGAGGAACTTCCTTTACACAAGTGGCTGGGGTTTCCATCTGGGAACACTGTAGGGTGGTGGTGCAGTAAATGGGAGCTGTGGGCAGGGGTGCTGGGGGGTTCGCTGGTGTCCTTAAACACACACACATTAACCCTGTCTGAAGCCATTTCAATTTTGACCCGGATGCACGTTAGCAAAGTTCATACTCAATGACATGAAAATGAGGGGAAACCCTGAGGTTGATTTCAGGAGAAATCAGCTCTAGAGATTTTCCAAATTCCTCTTGAAAGATGTTTCTGTTTGGCCATCGGGCGGTTTGCATCAAAATACTTACGCAATCATACACTGATTTTTTTTTTTTTTTTTAACAAAGCATTTCTTTCTGCAGACTGTTGGAAGAAGCACGTAGACTTAAAACCACCCCAGATCTCAGTTAAGTGGTTTATTAATGTCAGCACAAACTAATAACCCCAAACGAACTCTTAGCTGGCATAGATTGAACTGTCTAGTTCTTTAGTGCAGGCAATTCCTTGTCTTGCTTATATTAAAGGATCTTTGTGGGAGGAAGGCATGTGGTTCAAATGACTAGTACAGCCTCTTCAGTGTGAGGTGAACCACTGTGCTGCTGCTTCTTGGGCTCTTGAGAGTGACCTTAGAGCTGATTTGGAGCCACCAGCTCGATGGAAGTGGCTGTCCTTTTACTGGAGAGAGCCCGGAGCGCTGTACTGTCCCCACGTTCCCTGTGTTTTGCTGCCTTCTTGGCACAGACACTCCACAGGGCTGTCGCTGCTGGGACCAGGCAAGAAGTGTGATCTGGATGGTTGCAGCAGACTTGCTTTTAAAAAGTAGTTTAACGTTGACTTGAATCGTGCTGGGGACACCTTGGTCCTTAATCGGCTCAGGGTCTGAGGCCTGTACGACATGTGCAAAGCTTTATGTGCTGCTCCTGCTTGTGTTGACTTGATTCGTGCTGGGGACACCTTGGTCCTTAATCAGCTCAGGGTCTGGGCCTGTACGACGTGTGCAAAGCTTTATGTGCTGCTCCTGCTTGTTCCCTTTTGTGTATCTGGCCTGTTAGACTCTGGCTCTTCAGACATAATCTTGTAGCATCATCTGTTTTAATACCAGGCGGAATAAACCTTCTCTTCTCTTTTCTGTATTTGGCTTATGCTAGACTCGGGCTCAGCGCCGTCACTCCGGGGACAGGAAGAGTGTCACCAGCAGAGCTGTGCTGGCAGAGGTGCTTGGTAGAGCAGCTACAAAAGCACAGACTTTACCTCGAGAGCCACCACCACCACTCAGCAGTGTGTCCCCAGCCCAGCCTGGTGCTGCCAACAGCCCTCAGCTGTAGCCTGTTGTCTTCCCAGTTTGCTGGGGCAAGAAATTGCTGCTGTTGGCGTGTTCAGTCAACTTGACCTGACTGTATTTTTGGGTTCAGAACACCATAAGGAGCTGAAGGGAGGTCTCAAATCTTTTTTGTCTCTGAGGAAGGGGAAATCTTTCTGCGTGTCACTGAGATAAAGCTGCATCGTGTGGGATTTTGCTGTGAGTGGCCTTCCCATCACTGGGTCAAATAATGCTACTGCCTGAAGCCACAGCAGGCATCACTACACTGAGTTTTTTGAGAAATCATAGGTGATAGAGGAAGAAGAGTCTATAGAAAAATATAACCACGAATCGTACAGTATACCTTGGCAACAGCACAATAATCTTAGTACAAAGAGCCTTCCCTGAGGTTAGGAGGGATGATGGGCTTCCCTCGCTTTGGGAAGAGGGTAAATGCCAGTCAAGTGTCTGTCTGACTTTGCTGTGATTTGTTTCTCTGGAATTTGCCAAGGCGTGTTTATTGCTGCCAGATATGAAAGAACAGCTTGTAAAATGGAGATCGCAGTGATGCTCTGCCCAGGCCCAGGGTCACACGGCGTGGACTTCCCCCTGATGTTCAGATCCTAGACTGGGACTTTGGAGGAAGCGTTTTGGGATCAGTGAGTCAGACGGGTGGAGAGAGGAGAGAATTTTCTTCTCTCCAGTGGCCAAGAGCTGCTTCCAAGAATGAGAGCTGGAGGCGTTCCAGGGAAGGAGCAGCAAACTGCACAGTGGGAGTGTGGGACTTCCCTATCATTTTATGATTTCTGGCTGTTCAGGGAGAGAATTGGCCTCTGCGTTGTTGTTAGATCCCAGCTTGTAGCTTTGAATGCTACTTGTTATACAGAGCAGCTCTTAGGCACGGGAGGGGGATATTCAGCATCTCTGGTCTGGCGCTGCTGCCGCTGGTCGGGCAGTGGCCCTACCTGTGTCGGGCAGATGCTGAAGCCAGATGACCCCTGCAAGCCACCTGATGAGGATGCAGAGAGGGAGGAAGGCAGGTTGCAGCACCCTGGCAGCCAAGAGATGAGCCCGAAGGATTCATCTACTCCCTGGCAGACAAAATAAAACTTCTGATGTGCAGGTGTGCTCAGGAGGACCCAAATATCCGCCTGGGGGTGTGGGCACAGGTAGGAGCAGAGAAGGCAGGAGCTCATCCAGGCTGCTCTCTCCACCTCTTCAAATAGCTCTTGTGGCTGCTGAGTTAGAGCAGAGGGCCACGTCTGTGTTGCATGTGGCTAGAAAGAGTGAAAACTCTCTGTTGGAAATGCAGAAAGAGCAAATAGAGACAGAAATGCCAACCCCCTGACACGGCTCTGCAGAGGCTCTGGGAGCACCCGCACTTTCTCTGAGCGCTTCTCTCTTCACGTGAACTCCCAAGGACTCGGGTCAATCCAAGTCTCATCATGGTTTCCACTTGCATTTGTGATGGATGAAAGGAAGTAGTGTAATTAGTGATTGCTCAGACTCCCACAGTTGTTCCTGGCGAGCGAGGCAGCGTCCCGATGCAAAGGATGTTTCTTTGTGCATGGATGAAAAGCAGAATTAGGACATGGAGCATGTTCTTCAAAATCTAAAATGACCTTGGAGCTCGAAATCACTGTAGTGCGGGGAAGGGACTTTTGGCTGCCAGATTAGCATCAATCCCCTTCCTTAAGGGAGTGCCTGGGCCCAGATTGCTGACAGCTGTTGGAAGTAAGTCTGTTCCCTCCACTGAGCTGTACCGAGGGCTCCGAGTAGGTTTGGGGCAGCAGACACACCTCACAGAGCCAGAAACCAGGTCCTTGGTTGACAGGCTCAGTTGGGAGCCCAGGAGGGTAATTTAGTGTGGGATTTGTCCAAAATATGAGAGGGATTCTATTTTTGGAAATCGCAGGTCCTTAGGGATAGTGTCTGTGCCTACAAAAAAAGCCTTTGCCAGGCGTGAGTGTGGCTCCAGATGTTTGGGGCTGGAGAGGGGACTCTGGGGGAGCAGCAGCACCGAGCAGGCAGATGCTGGCAGGGAGGAATGCCGTGGGCGGCCCCGCACAAGGGGGGCTGTGTGGGGCAGCACACAGAGTGCTTCACCAGCTGCTCCCCTCGCCCACTCGGGGTCAGGAGAAGACCTTCCTTGCTGTCCTGTGGAAAATACTGAGGAAATGTTTATGTCCCACTCAGGCTGGAGATCCTTGTCGCAGGGGAATGTCTGTGCTCAGAGCTTATTTCACTGTCACCAGAATCGGGGAGGGCAGCTGGTCACAACAGCTGGGGGTGGCTGGAGTTTCCGAGGGCTCCTGCCAGGGTGGTGGATCACATTTAAGAAGAGAATCTTTCCCTTTTCTTCACTTCTTGCCACAGAAGTGTCTCTGCTGCAGTGATGCTCCCAGGGCCATGCATCCCACAGCCAGAGATGGTGCAGCCCTGTCCTGCCCGAGCTTCCCTGGGATCGCTCTCTGCTGTAGCTCTGCACTTACCCAAAGCCATGGTGATGCCACCTGCTGCTCTGCTGTAGCTCTGCAGTTACCCAAAGCCATGGTGATGCCACCTGCTGCTACGGCTCCAGTTGGGTGTTGGAATTAGCAATGCTTGCAGCTGGGGCTCCCTCAGCAACTGCTCTCCGTGCCTGTGGCTCCCTCCCAGTTTTCTCTTTGTCCGGCCTGACTCTGCGAGCTGCCTCTTTCCTGGCAGCATCTGGCCTGGTTCCTCCTCTGCTCCGTTAGCTGGAGCTCTGGCAATCAGAGTCTATGATGAATCCACTGGGTCTGGGAGCAGCTTTGGGTGGCTGTGCCAAAACTGAACCCAACGTGTATTTATTCCTGAACATTGCGCTGACATCAGAAAAACCTCTCGCCCTCTGGCAAGCCCTGGAGCAGCAGCTGGACCTTGTCACAGCCAGAAGTGGGGCTGGGGAAGAGCAAGTCAGCGCTGACGACTGAAGGAGACAGGACGTTCAGAAGAGGGAGGGAGTGCACTGACCGTGGGTTAGTCCCTGACTCCAGAGCCTGGCACTTGAAGTGAAGTGGCCTGAGAGAAGGGCAGACACTGTGTTTAGGAGCTGCAGGCAATTCCCGTTCCATCGGGTCAAGCTGACCCACAGGCCCAGAGCTGAAGTTCTCGTGGTGGTGGTGGGGCTGAAAGCTGAGACGTTCTTGCCAACTCTGTACTAACACGTGGTTCTTGTTGTGCGCAGGGGAAGGGGCCGCGGTCTTACTTCGCTCTTTGGAGCCTCTTCAGGGTTTAGATGCGATGAGGGAGCTGCGCAGCGCGGCGAGGAAAGGACCCACGAAGCCCCTGAAGGACGGGCAGCTGTGTAACGGGCCCTCCAAGCTCTGCCAAGCACTTGGGATCGATAAGGCTTTTGACCAAAGGGACCTGACTGAAGACGCAGCCATCTGGATGGTACCCGGCCATGACCTACCAGAGGAGCAGGACGTGGTCGTCACAACAAGGATTGGGATTGGGAACAGGGGAGAGTGGGCACAGAAACCTCTCAGGTTTTATTTACGAGGAAACAAATTTGTGAGCGTTGTGGACAAGAAAACGGAGAGAGAAATGGCAGCAATGGAACACTTGTCTTGCAGCTGACGAGTCTTGCAGGTGTGCCACCAGGCAGGACTTGAGCTGTGCGCTGTAGATGGCCTCAAGCTACGTCACAGTAGCAGCCATAGTACCCTGGAGGATTTTAACAATAAATGTTCTTTATCACAATGAACAGGGTGAGGTGGAATGTTATTTGTGGGACAGAGTGGTGTGGGTCTTGTAGCTAGAACCGAGCTTGGTTTTGGATGTTGAATGCCACTTTCTCCTTTGTGCATGGGTCAGTTAAGGTGGATGAGATGTGAAAGTTCACAGCTCTTAGGTGCTGTGTTGCTCCCATCACCTTTGGCCCCAACAGAAGCTGTCTTGGTTGCTGCAGGGGAACGGTCAGAAGACAGGATGGCAGCAGGGCTGAGCGAAAGGACAAGAGCTGGGTTTGGTCAGCAGAAGAGAAGGTGAAGGAGGGACCTTACTGTTGTCTACACATACCTAGTGGGAGGGTGTGGAGAAGACAGAGCCAGACTTTGTTGGACAGGATGAGAGGCGGTGGGCACAAACTGGAAAACAGGAAATTCTCATTAGCTGTATGGAAAAAATTTTCCCCCTGTGGGTGGTCAAACACTGGAAGAGGGGCCCAGGGAAGCTGTGGGAACTCTGTCCTTGGAGACATTCAGACCTCCACTGGACAAGCTCCTGAGTGACCTGGTCCAACACATTTCCTTTGAGCAAAGCTTTGGACAAAACACCTCCAGAGCCCCCTTCAAACCTAAACCAGTTTATAACATCCAGCTTGGAGAACGAGAATGCTTTTTGTTAGTTTTCCCAGCTGCTTGTGAGACCAGTTCAAAACTTATCAGTGCGTGAACCCCAGCACAGAGAAAGAATCAATGCTGAGATTTCTGCGATGCTGCAGCTGCCACGAGGTACAGGGGAAAAAAAAACTCTAAGATTTAGGGCAGAACCTGCAGAACTGCAGCCACGCTGGCAGTTTGAGGGGTGACAGAGACACGCAGCCCTCCCCCCCCAACCCTTAGGATTCACATGCAAGAAAAAAAGCTCAAGTTCATCAAAACCCTTGTCCCCATCACATGAAAAAAGCCATGTTTGGCCTCTTCTGAACAACCCTTGTTACACTGATAGTAGCTCACCTTGAGACGCAGTTACTGGTTGGGGCTGGGGCCCTACAGCAACGTTGATCTGATTTTTAGGTCGGGCCTTGCTTTAGCTCTTCTACAACATCCCTGCTTGCAGCTGTGGGGGACAACTTGAGGGAGGGAGGAAGGGACCCCGAGTAGGTAGCTGTCACCTGGTATCTGGTGCCCTGTGGCCAGGGTGCTCCCCGGCATAACTGCGCCTTGCTGGTGGCAGATAAGTAACATAAAGCTCATGGTTTCACCCAGTTTGTGTGGGCTCTGTGAGAGCCTGCAGCTCTGGGAAGAGCTCCAGCTTGTCTCTGTGGTGTAAGGGAACGTCTTAAGGAGGAGCCTGACGAGCCTTTTAACAACACACACCCCTGGAAGCCACCACCATGGAGATAAAGGTGTGTGTCCCCCTTCCCCAGGTACACAGCTGTGGGGGACAGACCTCACGCAGGGACAAACTCCTGCTGTCCTCAGAAATGGGGCTGTCCCCTCTTAGCACCAGCCTCTGGCTGTGTGGAACTGCACCTCCATGCTCTTGCAGCTTGGCCAGCCAACTTCAGACCTGCTCACCAACCAAGCTCCACCTCCCCCAGTCAAAAACTGGAAACCCTGCTAACCCACAACCAGCGGCTGCTTGGTGACAGCCCTGCCCCAGGAGGTACAAAGTAATAAGGACACTGGGCAGAGGAAATAATAAGCCGTAACACAGCGAGTGAGTCATTCTCATTCATGACACCATTTACTTGTGATACTTTGTCTTCCTACCTATCTCCTCACTGCTGCCAGATACCGGTGATCAAACAGAACTCCTCAGCGCTTGGCGGCATTATCCTAAAATCCAGGTCAGCTCCTCTCCGCCCTAGAGCAGAGTCTGTGGGGCCAGGCTGCTCCCCAGCGGTGCTTGGGGCTGAAGAACCCACCAGTCATGGTGTTGGAGAGCAGAGAAAGCACTTCACATGCAGCTGCGTCCACCCAAGGGCGAAGCTCTGTGGGCAATGCTGCAGTGGATGCCATCCTGGTCCTCTCCCACAAGTCCTGGGCAGGGAGGAGGGTCAGGGAAGGGCTGTGAAGGTGGCACGGGAGGAATCCAAGCTGAGCAAAGTACACACCATCCTGCAGCAGGCCCCAGAGCCCTCACACGGACCATCCTCACGGGGAGCAGATGGGAAACCAAGGCACGGAGGGGAAGAACCTGCTCTCTGTCACACGGCGCAAAGGAACCGAATTCACCTCCTTTAGTTTTTAGACTGTCAGTATCCAGAGTTTCCCTTCCTTCGCCAACAGAGTCATTTTAGGAGGGACTGAAAAACGGAAATCACGGGGTCCTCGTGGCTGGTGACCACCAGCACGCTGCGGAATTTGTCAAACAGCATCAGCAGCTGGGAGCGACGCATGTTCTCGTTGTACATGATCTCCTCCAGGTGGTGTCGGCCTCGGAAGTAGTGCAGCAGCCTGCAGGGAAGGAGAGCAAGGGAGGCACGTGGGCCAAAAAGCAAATGCACGCAGCAAGAACTGATACTGCCACCCTCAAGGTTTCCTCTCCCATGGGACGCACATCAGAAGGTGCTGGGGTTGCATCCCTCATTTACGTGGAAAGAGAATTTAATTGGTTCTTACCTTAGGCATGCCTAGTGCAGAAATCCCCTGGAAAAGCAGGGGACTCCCTCCAAAGGTTCTCCATGTATCAAAAGGTTTCCTAGCGGGGTACGTTTCCTGACATTGTCCATTTTCAACATAGTTTTAACTCCAGAAAGCAAGGAACCACAAGTGCCAATGAGCCTTGAGAAGTCAGGATGTGGCAGATTTACTTCTGCCCTCTCTTAGTGGGGTCTACACTGCCCTTTGTCACAGCTCTGCAGTGCAAGCCTGGGCACCTACACTCCATTTTAGAATTAAGAGGGTATTTTCCCTCACAGCAGCCCAAGGGGCTTGGTAACTCTAGGTCGTGTGCTCTTGAGGTTGAGTTAGCTTGGGGTGGGTGGCACAGTCACACCAGAGATGGAAGTGTTGATGACAGGCACCACAGAGCAGCTCTGGGAGTTATAAAGCCCCCAAAGAGCCCCAAAACCCTGAAGTCTAAGCTAAAACCACACTGGCTTCTTCAATTCCCAGTTCTCTTTAGAGACAGCAGAGATACTCCTTTGGTGGCCACCAACATTCTACAACCAGCAGATGATCTCAGCCCTGCACAGTCAATCACGGCCAGATCCGAGACAAACCCCTCCAGCAAGTCCCTGATGGCTGAGGACCTGCCCCTCAGGGACCATTTGGAGCGGTAGAGCCAAGCCAGCCCTTCAGAGTTTGCTGCTCCTCTCTTAATTGTCATAACAACCTCCCAAACACAGGAACCATCCTGCACATGTCACTCAAACACTCCTACTCGTCACGGCCCAGACGTGTACGTCGCAATCACGTCCCCAGCTACATGGACAGACGTGTGTCCGCACGTGTTCCCCATCACGCTCTCCTCCAAAAGCGCTTCAGCAGCTTTTGCTCGTGGTTCCATCCCTGTCTGCAGTTCAGGAATATGTCGGCCTGCTGCTTCCTGCCAACTGACAGTAAAAACGAGTGGAGCTGACAAGATCTGTTTTCCAGTTCATTCATACAGTCTTCCTGCGGGAACAGCCCTCGAAAGACACCAAATATCCCTCGGAGCATTCCTGCCTGTTTTCGCATGAGAGCAGGATGGGGCCTCTCATGCTTTCCCTCAAGGCCTGGCGCTCGCCTGGCTGCCTTCTGCTGCTCAGGCTGGGCCCTCCTGTCCCCCACTGCCCTTCCTGGGTGACTGGAGAGGAGTCACTGTGCAAGAAGTCTCCCTCCAGCACACCCTCAACTCTGCGCAGAGCAGGATTTGCCTCCAGTCCGCTGCCATTTGTGTTTCTCTGCTCCCCAATTTGCCATGTCCCTCCTCTCACCCCCATCTCCTTCCCCAGACTTAAGCTCAGAGCAGGGAACCTCCCTGCCCCATCCCTGCAGGCAGGGATGTGGGGCAGCCCCCAGTAGCCCCCAGCAGCCCCCAGCACACTGCAAACCCCCTTCTGCTTTGATGTTCACCTGCCAGCTCTCAGGTTGGCACCATTACATAGAAGATAATTGCTCTGTCTCTGGACCTGCAGACGGACAAGCTCCCATTGTATTTACCTTTCCTCTATCTGGGATGTACATTTCCCTTTTGCAGCATCTCCCACCGGGTATTTAAATCAGGCTAATTAGTTTCCTCTCCTGCACTGATGGCAACCAGTGTGCACTGAGAAGTGGCCATTAGCAGGGACAGCGTGGGTTTGTCAGTGCATGTGTCAAAGCCAGCCTGTTCCCTGAGGTATTAACAGTAATTTTTGTACCTTGTAACTTGTCTTGCTGTTCAAAAAGCCATTTTGAAGAGGATTTTAAAAGCTACATATTCTCTGCCTTCCATAAGGCTGCTCACTGTGATTGCCCATGCTCTCATCTCCTGGCACAGCTGTCTTCTGTGCAGATGATTACAACCTCGCTTTCAACAGCAACATACACTGAGCAGGAGCTTTCCAATAAATAAATCCATCTTATATTCAAAAAGATTCTGGATTTGTAACTGGTCAATATGAAATACTTTCCACTCCAATAAAAGCTAGAGAGGATATTAAAGAATATCACAAAAATGCCGGCTGGAAGACACCTCCGAAGTCTAGTCCAGCATCCTGCTCCAGCAGGACCACTGCCAATGCTGGAGCTTTTTCCAGCCAAGCTCTGAAACCCTCCAAGGCTGGAGATCCCCCCCACGCCTGGGTAATCTCTCTGGTGCTGCACCACCCTCCCGGGGAAGGAGTTTTCCCAAAAGTCCAAGTAGAATCTAACCTGGGGCTCAGCTCCGGTGAAGATGGGCACTACCTTCACCTTTCTGAGCAGTGAACATTTCTAGGATCCAAAGGGGACATAAGATGGCACTGCCTTTGAGTCCCTTTGAAGCTGCACAGACATGCCTGTCAACAGATGTGCACTTCTGGATCCAGATGTGGCAATGGAAGATTATTGCTTTCCATTACTCATCACTGTTTCTCCCCTCTTCAAGCTACAAGAGCTGCCCCTCTACTGAGCTGCCACTCAGTGTAGTGTTCTTAAATGCTAAAAAATAAATGGATTATCTCAGACTACTCATTCAAATAAAATGATCTTATTTCTGGCCAAGGAGATACCCCTTCCACCAGCACTGCTTGGAAATGGAGCAGAACTGTCCACAGCTTCGTGGCACCAATGAGCATTCCTCTGTGGAGTAGAGGACCTCCATTGCCCAATCTAAGAGCAAGAAAACAAAGTCCTGAATGTGCCTCCACACCCATGGCTTGGGAGAGAAGCCATCAGTGAAGCCTCAGACTGTCTTTAAAAGCACTGCTTAATGTGCAGTGAGGAACGCTTTGTGTACATTACTGAAGATCTAGCTCAAAAAAGGCTTGTCTCCTTCTCGACTGTACTTCTGGAAGGACATGCCATCCCTCCTCTGACAGCACCCGAGGAAAAACTTGGATTTTAATTTCCCTCCAAGGTTCCGAGGGTTAATGCAGCCAATGCTGGAGCCAAGCTTCAGTATTGCTTATTTCCCCTCAAGGTTTCTGCCTTGCAAATACCGGCTGTGCATAGCAATGGACAGGCACAAGCTCTTCCTGCCATCTGTTTAACGAGTAACAGGCCTTCAGAGGCACAGACACAAGAAAACGCGTCGGGCTGAACTTTATTGCTCTGCTGAAAATAGCCCATCCCTTTTTGTGCACACAAAACTATACGTGAAGGGCAGTGGCAGTATATTTAGTGCACTAACGATGCAGTTATAGCAGGAGTTTGTCCTGGGAGGCCGCTGACAGAGCAGAGCCGTTTGCCACGTCACGGCCCTCGTTAGGCTGCTCTTCCTCAAAATGAAGCGAAAAAGAAGAGCTGATGCTGTGACCTGTCTTAGAGAAATGGGGGAGATCAGCTCATTCACTGCTGTGGCTTCCCCACAATTGTTTGCACTTTCATTAAGAGCAATAGGTTTACACAGACACTCATCCCTGATTGTTTATGGCACAAAAAGAGAGAAAAATACACCCACAACCTCCAAATTATGGTGTCTCATGAAACCACTGCTAACCAAGAGCATCTGGCATCAACATTTCTATCTGTACACTCCAGCACCCTGCCCATAGGACCCACTGATTTATTGGATCTTTTCTCCTTCTTGCTCTTGAGCAAGAGTGAGCTCCGCAGTCGTCAGTTCAATCTACAGCAGAGTGGAAATTCAGACTGAGCAAAGCCCCCCCGGGGATCTGCAGAAGAACCTGGTGCACGAGCAAACTGCTAAATAAACATTAAGACAGCTGCCTGCTTACGGCAGCTCATTTTAGGAAGAAATCAAAGTAATTTTTTGCATCTGCAATTCCAAAGCTTTCAAATGGCTGTTCTAACCAGCTAGAGGAGCAATCACGAAATCCTTTTCTCTCCCCAGCATGACTGAGAATCTGCATTGACACTAAACTGGTCCAAAGCCTCCCCCACAAATTCTGTCTGAAAGTATCACCAACTATGATATTGTTTTTACTTTCCTTTCTCACTGGTTTTGTAATGACTTATCTGCTAATGAATTAAAAAAAAAAAAAAACATGTCAAAGTTCTCAAATGACCAAAGTGTTGTGTCTCAATCAGAGAATATCCTCTGAGCAGTTTAGAGAAGATGGAGATGAGTAATTGAGAGGGCAGTGACCACCCACAAGCCTGGGAGGGCTCTGTGAAAGCACCTGCAAACTTTGCCACAGAGAGGGAAAGTATTTTCTTGCTATCACAGCTGTTGTAGGCGACTCGACTACATCCATCCTACGGCAAGAACCGCGTTTCCAGGGGATTACCTACTCACGTGGGAAGTATAGCAAAAGCTGCAATACTTGCCTCGGGTGGTTTTCTGCTCCACAAGTATGAAAACCAGTGAAAGTTGCATTCCAGTGATGCCACTGTGTTTTGAAATGCTTAAGAAGAAAAAGTTTTCCCCTCCACCCCTTTTTCCCAGATGGCTGGTTCGGAAGTCATTCGGCTTTTTACCATGTGCACAACCACATCTTGCGTATTTTGTCGCGCTGAAATTTGTAACGACAAAACTGGGTGCTACTCATCACACATCCTAATGGCTTTAACCGAACTAACCCAACCAAATGAGCAGCTCATCTCTGCAAAACAGACCTGGAAACCTTTTTTAAGTCCGGTCTGTAAAAAGTATTCAGGCTGGCTTTGTGTCTGCTGCTTTTTTTCTGTTTCGTATTTGCATGGGGTTTACAAACCCTACAATAAAGGATAGCTGGCTTGGAAATGTAAATGGACACAAAGTGACAGCACCAGCACGACTGAGGTTTGTCTTTGCAGGCTTAGGGGTTTTTTTTCAGACTACACAGTTTTATGTGTCCCGTGTGTGGACACTGGGAAACTGGCAGACAAACAGCAAAGTCTGCGTTGTCCAGCCATACTCCCTGATGCTCCTTTGCACACCCAGGACTCTTTGTTAACAGCTCTTCTTGTGACACCTATATTAGTTTTTGTTAAAAACTGATGTGTACAGATTAAATAGGTATAAGGGGAAGAAACCCGAAAGAATTTATCCTCCAAAATCCCAAGCTAACAGGATTTCCACACCAATCCTTCAACAGAACAGCAAGAAGAAGAAAAAAAAAAGATGACATTCTGCCCTCCTCATTTCCTACCTTGCAAACATGCGAAGATCTTCTGGATTTTGGGCAGCAGGAACATTAAGGATAGCTTCCCGCTCGTGTTCCAACAAGCTTGCTAGAAGATTCTCTGTCATCCTTTTATTTAGGGGTGAGTCCCCACCAGGTATCAACTCAGCACTGGAATTATCCATGCTAGGGCTTGTCAGAGTCATGTCGTCACTACTAGCTATCAGGGGAAGACAGAAAGAGACACAAAATTTTTTACACACCTCAGCATAATGATGCAAAGATTATCAAGTCAGGCTGTTCCTATATGGTCTTTCCAAATAATCCCTTCAGATTTGTAGAGCAAATAAAGTGCCTCTTGAAATGCTACATGGATCTGCAATTAGTCATACGGCAACACAGCAATTTTCTCAATGGGAAAGTCAAACGTTTCAACGAAGTCATCAATTTATGTGGAAAATTGTACTTCTGGAGACCATAAACAGTCCATAAAAAACATCTGAAAAGAAAATTCCCAGCCAGCTCTGCTGGAATACCGTGAAGTGGTAACATGAAAAGCCGAACAGCACAGAAGGTGGGAGCAAGCAGAAAGGCAGGCCAAGAAGCAATATCCTCTTGTGAGTGCGCCAGAATAAGCAGATCGCAGACTTATCTGACTCACATTCCAAGATTTCTGCCCTAATTCATGACTTCTGTAAAGCTGAAAGTTGCACAGAGAATCTCTCCCGATATCCAACCTCAGTGGCGTCCTGAGAATGCTGCTCGTATCAGCACAGGAAAGTTTGGGGATTTCAGAATTGTATCTGATTTACACTTTTGAAAAAATGCTTTCCTGGAATCACCCTGAAGAATGGCACTGAGGACATTAAAGAAATCAGGAGACAACCAGAAATCAAACATTTGTAAGAATGACAGCATCTCTTCAGGCGGCTTTACAGCCCACAGAAACCAACGAAACAATTCTCACCATTTTCTTTCCTGAAAACCAAAATTTCGTGCATTGACACTGGTGCAGCCAGAGGAACATGGCAGGTACTTCAAAAGTAGAAAGTTACTTTGAAAAAAACAGAAGTACCTCTGATAAAAATATTTTACATCACAAAATTACAAAGCATAACTTGTTTTTAAAAACAAAAATTTAAGGTTTAAGAATTAGCCCTTAAAACTTTCACCAGGTTGCACAGAGAATCTCTCCCGATATCCAACCTCAGTGGCGTCCTGAGAATGCTGCTCGTATCAGCACAGGAAAGTTTGGGGATTTCAGAATTGTATCTGATTTACACTTTTGAAAAAATGCTTTCCTGGAATCACCCTGAAGAATGGCACTGAGGACATTAAAGAAATCAGGAGACAACCAGAAATCAAACATTTGTAAGAATGACAGCATCTCTTCAGGTGGCTTTACAGCCCACAGAAACCAACGAAACAAATTCTCACCATTTTCTTTCCTGAAAACCAAAATTTCATGCAGTGACAGCGGTGCAGCCAGAGGAACACGGCTGTTACTTCAAAAGTAGAAAGTTACTTTGAAAAAAACAGAAGTACCTCTGATAAAAATATTTTACATCACAAAATTACAAAGCATAACTTGTTTTTAAAAACAAAAATTTAAGGTTTAAGAATTAGCCCTTAAAACTTTCACCAATACCCAGCTGTAAGTTTAAGAAGTCATGAGCAAGTGCTCCATCAAAGACAAGTTATCTTGTGACCAAAGCCTGATTACTCTGGGCATTGCTAAGGGAAGCTCTAGAAGTGGGTGGCTGGTTGGACGGCAGAGAAAAACGGGCTCGTACTTGGTGAACCAAAGCTGAGAGCATTGGGGGTGCTTAAACTTCGGCCTCCAACTCTGGCAGTAAAGGGCATGTCTTCATCTTGGGCTCGGAAATCCTCCTCGTTTGGTGGCACCATCAGACAGACGTAAGTGTGAAGCTGAATAAGAAGCCGGTGTTGGAGCATCCATATCACCATTTGAATGAGCTGAGTCTGCAGAGTGAGAAAGGAGGTATTAAACACCCGTGAAATAAAATAAGAGAGGAAAACAATGCACAAAGGTTAGGCTTTGTGAGTAAGAAGTCACAAGGAGAAACGCTTTCCACCCCACACACCATTTTTCTCTCTTCTCCAATCACAGAAAGGCCACCAGGCACACACGTTCATCACACCCAAAGCCTTTGCAGATGCTTAAGCTGTAATCAAACCTTTAATGACCAACATGTCTTTATGCAACACTGACCAACACAGAGTCCCCAAAGGCACCAGCCCTGCCCCTTGCCATGGCTGCTCTGTTCCAGCCCAGCAGCTGAATGCCCTTACCACCAAATGTGGTCATACCACCCCACCTGGAGCTGTTTGGTCCTCCTTTAACAAAACAAGCTTAGTAGGTGCTAAGATGATGGGATGGTCTTCTGAGAGACTGGACATGGGTCAGGCAGATGCAGGCCCTGATGTCCACGGGCCCAACAGCATGAGCCCCAAGATCAGTTTACTGGTTTCTAAACAAGACCCTCCTCTGTGGAGACCTTATAGCAGCCTTCCAATGCCTAAAAATGAGTCAGGCAGATGCAGGCCCTGATGTCCATGGGCCCAACAGCACGAGCCCCAAGGTTTTTAAACAAGACCCTCCTCTGGGGAGGCCTTATAGCAGCCTTCCAATGCCTAAAGGGGCCTTACAGGAGAAATGGGGAGGGACTTTTTATCAAGGAGTGGAGCAATAGGATGAAGAGTAACAGTTTTAAACTGAAAGGGGGGAGATTTAGGTTAGATACTAGGAAGAAATTTTTCACTATGAGGGTGGTGAGAGCCTGGCCCAGGTTGCCCAGAGAAGCTGTGACTGCTCCATCCCTGGAGGTGGTCAAGGCCAGGTTGGACAGGGCTTTGAGCAACCTGGTCTGGTGCAAGGTGTCCCTGTGCAGGGCAGGGGGGGTTGGAACTGGATGGTCTTTAAGGTCCCTTCCAACCCAAACCATTCTGTGATTCTATGAAAATCACTAATCACTGAAGGGTTAATCCCAGAATAGTCAGAATAAAGGTTGGGTTCCTCAAGAAAGCCAGGGAGAGGGCAGGGTGACAGGGCAGAGCTGAAGCACCAAGAGAGGTACCCAGAAGAAGGAACCGTTTGCTGTCAGATGGGAAATTGCTGCAAAGACTCTGGAGATCAAACCCTACCAGGACTCAGTGATGCAGAAACAGCACTAACAGCAGCAGAAACCTTGGCAAGAGCCAGCAGCCTGTGGCTGCCAAGGGGTCCTCTCTCAACCCAAAGGCTTAATACCCCCCATTTGCTCACCATCCCTCTGGAATAAAGGACGGGTCAAGCTTATAAAGGCACGCAAGTTTTCAGGGTGCGCACAGGCACGAGTTTCAGAAGTGCTGAGATGACACTGATAGTACACAAAAAGGCAAAACTCCCTTGTGTTCCAGCAGCTGAAGACCTGCACAATGCCACCAGAGCGATGCTGGAAGCAGGGGACAGAGCAAGGAACCAGCACTTGTAGGTTCTTGGCGTGGCCTCCTTACAGGAGTTCTGGAGGAGTATTCAAAATGCATCATCACGTCTGAATTTCTGCACAAAAAGCCTTTTCATATCACTGTAGGCAACCCTTCCCATAGCCAACAGCTCTGAACACACTGATTCACTGACAAAAGCTGTTTGGGGATTTCATAGCAACCAACACTGTTTTGGTGAGAGAAACACTTGCAGAATGAGCTCAGACTCTGCGAAGGAAGCTTGCTCTGCTGGATTAATCATCAGGATAACGGGCCAAATCTCAATAAAAGCCCCAAACCGAAGTTCATCAGCCCACATAATTTTCCTTTTTCCATAAATCTTATAATTTTCAGTTCCTCCTCTGCTATCAAATCACAAAAGAAACATCTTCTGTTTGCAGACAGAGCCACACCCTGTCTTTTCAGGGATTACTGCTTTTTGGGGCTGAACGGACTTTAATCTTAAAACATATTATCTGGGATCGCCTTCAAACATATCCTTTTTGGAAAAGCCATAATTCATTTTATATGTTTAATAGAAAATCTACAGAAGAGGAAGGTTGGCAGAAGATACCAAATGCATAATATTTTGCTCACATCTGAAATCAGCCTGGAAGAGGGAAGAGGCTTACTCCGATGATTACGTTGCTAGAAACCTTCCTTCCAGATGCAGGCCTGGATGGAAAGATGAGATGTCTCATATATTTTACTTAAATTTCCAACCTGCTGGCAGGCAGCAGCGTCTGATTAGCTGGTTTCACATCAAATGAAAGTGGTCTGCACTTTTCACAGCACAAAGCAAGCCTGGAAAAATCCAAGGAGGCAGTAAGACAGGCTCTGCCAGTCCTGCAGAACCTGCCGGGTGGGGCCTGACCCAGATCAGCCTCTACTGGTCACTGGTGGTTCCATGAATTACAAAACCAACCGGTTGCTTTCCTTACAGCTCTGTGTGCATGGAAAGTGTTATCCAACTCTCTCTAATTCTGCATAAGCACCTTCACCTCTATGCTCTCGTGCAAACATCTAGGAAGCCACCCCTGTTCCAGCAGCTCTGGCTCAGAGGAAGAAGCAGCCGGGCCAAAGTGGGGTTACTGTGGTGCTTCACAAGGGTGATGTTGCACAACGATGGCCAAATGCCTTTGTGCCACAAGCAGGAGAGCTGGAGATCAGTTGGTACTAACTTGAAAACTAGAGAAAACTGTTCTGCCTTATTGAAGTGAGCCTGAATGATCCCTAGATGAGAGAGAATGGTGATCACTGAGGGTTAACTATACGCTAGACTCCAGTGGAAATTTGCTGAAAATCTAGCCCTATAGAAAAGCCCAAGCAACGCAGCGTCCTGCACTGTACCCGAAGTGGCACACTTTGTGCCATCACTGCAAACATGCTTCACACCACCGTTTCCACTTTGTCCTGCCCACACATAAATACCTTTTCCAGGTTTAAACCTATTTCTTACTAAAAGCAGCAAGTGTTTTCACAGATTCAGTCTAGCAGAAGCTTTGCTGTTATGTTTTGCTCTTGCTGCTTGTCTCTGGACATGAACACTGAATTTACATCCATTCTCCATCTGCTCCCCTTGATGGAGCTTCCAGACAGATCTGCAGGAGAGAAGGCTTCCCGGCACCATCTGCGTTGCTCTGTCTGTTGGAAATGCTCTTCCTCCCTCAAAGATACAGGGTTATCTTGGTGCTTGGTCTCAGCCTACTCAATTAGCTGGGCTCCTTGCTGAAGCCAAAAAGGGCTAAGCAGCTTCCCAGGCAAGGCTCCAGACTGCCTCCATCACTCAGGCATCATCTGGCACTGTAGGAAGCCACAGCCAAGCCTTTTTTGGCTGAAACACCGGGACCGTGACGGAAATATAAAAGGAAACATTTTTCGTTGCTTAATTTAACTAACAATCAACTTTAAATTTCATCCATATTCCTTTAATCCTTCCCGTCTCCCCATGCTGCCTCTTTCCAGAGGGGTCCTGTCTGCGGCAGCATCTGGACCGCTCCTGCTGGCACGGATCTGTCCCCTTTCTGTCCCCGTCCCGCAGCGCAGCGGGGTGAAGCTCGAGCATGTTGTCATGCAAAGGCGGCACGGAAGGCGCTGGTAACAATGCACCGCTTTGTGCTTATTGACAAAAGCAGGGAAGAACATGAAAACATGGGCACTACACGTCAGCCCATCTGGGACAGGCAGAGGAAAGCTCAGCCCCAAGTCTCGGAGGGACAAGATCCAGCATTCATTATTCTCATCCCTCTGGGAATCAAAGGGAGCATTTGTAAAACTCTTGAGTAACGCGTTAAATAAAATGCATTTCCTGCAAGGATTCTTTAAGGCTTTTTTCTTTCCTGGGCCTAAAAGCTATGGAAACCATCAAGATTACTGGGGACTAGCAACAGTCAGAGGAAAGCGAAGGGAAAAGAGCAACCCAGAAGCACTCAATCCTGGCTTGTTTCTCACCACGTGAGGATACCCTCTGAGTTAAAGCACAGCTTGTTTGGCCTACCCAAGTATACGAGCCCCTTTTCTCCAGTCTGGACTAACTAGTTATTTAACATGTGAATATTTCAAGGCCTGACCTGAGAACTAAGCGCTGCCTTGGCTCAGCAGGACAGCACCTCCAAAGCTGCCAGGGAAATGGATGTTTGCTGAAATACATTAAGTTTCTTTATCATTCAAACCACACTGTTTTATGAAATGAAGCTAAGCTATTAAAACTTCTCCCTATTTTACAGAAAACAAAGGCCCCTGTTAACATAGGACAAAACATTTATTGTCTAATATTGTTGTTTTAATCATCGTGTAACAGCTCTGAATTCTCACTTTGCTGAGAGCACTCAACCATTCCCTCTGTTTAGGCCTAGAAAGCCATATTTTTTTAACATGCCACACCGAAACCCCTTGATTTTATACCTAGTCCAACTGAATATAAATGTGCCTTAATACTACTTCCATACCTCTGCCAACAAAAGCTCCCGTAACTCTTAATGCCTTCCAGATGCCCAGCAGAAGAGTCTCACAGAAGACACAACTGGCTGTTGAGGATTTGCCTGCAGCTCTCCTCCCACCCCATCCCCTGACACACACGCTCCTTTTCCACCCAGCTCTTGCACAAAGCACGGCACGTTTCCCGGATGCGTAAAGCAGAGCCCTCCTCTACCAGTGCTCTTGCTCCCAACAGGACAGCCAGGCTTATTAAAACAAAAAGGAAAAACTAAACATATTTTGCTCAGCTGCAGCTGTCATACTTTCCCATCTGGTTTTTTTCCAAAGTTATTCTAGCCCCATCAAGGGAGAATTAGATAACTACAATAATAACAACAATGTGCATTATGATAAAGAGCTATATTGTAGTGAAGTGGATGCAGAGAGGAAATGGGATGTCTAATTCCATAGGTACACTCCTCCTGCCTTATGGGTGGAAAGATCCCCCCTGCTAGTCCAGATTTGTTGCCTGAGGCAGGGTAGGGAGATGTTATACCTCCTTCTGAAACAGATGAAGTAGCTGAGGCCGTAATGCACAGAGGAGGGGAAGCCACAAGCATTATCCCCATCTCTGGGTTTGCAAAGAAATCTAGCGTAGAGTAGCTGGGTGAAGAAACTTTGATACTCTACAAAGAAAGCCTCACACTGAAAAGCACATTAAAGCATTCCCATGTAGCAACTGGAGTTCTCCAGTATGTCCCCAGTGCACACAGGCTGTCAATGAACGTGTGCTGAGCTAAAGGTTTTAGGTCTCCAAGTATTTCTGTGCATTCACAGGAGGTTCCGAAGGGGTGTGCACCCCACTGAACCCCACCAGAGCTCCCCTCTGCTCTGCTCTGTGGTCACATCAAGGCTGTGCCACACAAGCAAGAGGAGAGGACAGGGACAGGAACAAATAACTACAGGCAGCAGAAGGAAGGACAGCTTCTTTGGGAGTGGGATAGAAGAGATGCATATTCTTTCTTTTCCAGTAAAACACTAAAAGGGAAGATGAGTTTCCCTCTTGTATCAGCTCACCAGATCTCCTCACCCCATGGCTGCACCCTGATGAGATCCAGCACCAGCAGCATGAGCTGAACTGGCTGGTGTTCAGGACAGTCCCAGGCTGCACTGGAAGGCAGCAAGTCCAGATGATGCTGCACAGCACAGGGGAGCCAACGGACAACTCGCCACGGTGAAAAGGGGAAAGT
Source organism: Calidris pugnax (assembly GCF_001431845.1). Taxonomy (NCBI): domain Eukaryota; kingdom Metazoa; phylum Chordata; class Aves; order Charadriiformes; family Scolopacidae; genus Calidris; species Calidris pugnax. The sequence continues at coordinate 12,069,514 of NW_015090794.1, forward strand.
CACTTCTGCTTTCCTCGCCCACATCTCCCACTGCAGAATCACCTCCCTCATTCTGTGCCAGCCCTGGAGCTTGCTGGTTTCCCCCCCTGAGCAATTCCCACCTGCCAAGCCAGCAGAAAGCTAGTGTGGTGGAAACAAGAGAATAGAGCCGAGTGGGACAGGAGCCAGCTCTAGTGTAAAGGGAAGAGGGAAAGGAGGGAGGTGTGTGTGCACACACCTGAGAGTGGGAAGGAAAAACAAGGCCTCCTCTCAGCAGCACCGAGATATCGTTAGATCATCTGAGCTGTGGGTGTGGGCTCATCCTCAGGCTGCTGCAACACTGCAAGCCAAGCAAGGCAGGTTAAACGCAGAGAAAGGGAAGCTGGCATAGAAATCACTACACCAATACCAAAACCTTTTCAAATTGCAAGCACAAGACTATGGATAGATACACAGCAACCAGAGAGTTCAAGCCCAATACACTGCTTGTCATCGCAGGCAAGAAAGGAGATCAAGAAGAAGGGCTCAAGAAAAATTCCTTCCTCTGGCAGAGGGTAGGCTGGGAGCAGTGGCAGCGCTGGCACACGCCTCGCACTGGGCATCTCCCACCTACCGACAGACAGACACCAAAAGCAGAATGTAGACATGCACTCTTGTCCTTGTTTTCAGGGTATTTCAGGTTGTTTGTACCTCATACCAGCCAAAAAACACCACAGCACCCCAAGTATAAAAATGCCAGCGTCACAGTGTTTTCACCCACCCAAAGGAATGGAGCAACTCCACCCTTCCAACAGGAATCAAACAAAAGTACCTTCATCCTCTTTCAAACCAGGCAGCACGACCTGGTATAAAAACAGGAGGAAAGGCCCTTTAACAGTTTTCCTATGTTGTATTGTGGACTTTATTAATGCCTTCCGTGTGCTCTACCCATCCAGAAGCACGGGCCAAAAGGAGGAGGACAATCCCATGCTTAAGACAAGAATCAAATGGGATGGACGCCATGAGACTGTAACAGCCTCTGCAGAAAATAAAGCCCTTCCCACAGCCCTGACCTTCCAGCACAGATGACCTTCAGAAATACAGAGACAGTACAGTCCGCCCGATGAAAAGCACCAGATAGCACACCACTAGTGAAAATCTTCAAAGTTAAAAAAACAACCAGCCCTACTCCCCTCCTGAGTACACAAAGAATAAAATTACAGTGAGAGGTCCCAACTTGTAAATTTTTTTCAAGGGCAAAGCAAATACAATTTGACAATATTTACAGTTCACAGTACAGCATCTTTTATCGCTGCACAGCGGAACAAAAACCCACCCACATTTCATCAGATTAATTGCTCTATCGACTAGATCTCTGTTAATTACAACTGGAGCCTGACCACCTCAGGATAGGGACTGGATTCATGGATTCATCTCTATTAAAAAGCTAGTTCCAAACAAAACAATAACAAAGTTCAACACAGGTAAATCAGCAAGAGTAGAAGAAAATACCTTTCCTACATTAATGTATTGATATGAAAACATCTAAAAACTGCCTCTAATGTAAACTTCAGTAGAAGAAAATACTTTTCCTACATTAATGTATTGATATGAAAACATCTAAAAACTGCCTCTAATGTAAACTTCCCCCAGAACCGTCTCATTTGGCTTTATCAGAAGGAAGCTTGCCACGACTGCCAGCAGCCCCACCAGTGGGTGGTGTCTGCCCCATCTTCATGCACGTGTCTTGGCAACACGGCCCCGAGTCTTCTGCAACCCCAGTTCTCAGCTCCCCTTTTCAGACTGTGGAAGGCCCTTCCGTAGCTTTGCACAGGATCGTCCTTCATCCTTCCCCACCTGCTGGAAGGAGGATGAAAACAAGCCGTGCTGTTCACCTTCAGGTCCCACCACGGACAGGAGAGCCCCAGAAAGAAGACACACACACTATGAAGGAGCCATTTTAGCACCCCAACAGCTCTGGAAAACACTGATTGAGCACTGGGGTTTCAAAGCATAATTGCAGCACTTTATTTGGTATTTTAAACCAAAGTAGGATGTCTGAGAACAGTCAAAAGTATTGAAGGAGAAGTATTAAGGCAAGTAATTAATTTAAAAATTAGAATAAGACTGCTTCCTGAAGCTGGTGCAGCTAGAATAAAAGTAATTATACTAATTCAGCTTCAATTTTCAGGACACAGAGTAGTCTATAACTACAACAAGGAACTGACAAAATGGTAGTGCCTGCTCCTCCCCTGCCTCCCAAGGTGGCAGCTGACCAGTACATACTATTGGAATTAGACGCTACATCATTAGTTATCTTTATCTCTGATCATAATCTCTGCCAACCTGTAATTACAACAAATTCTTCTCTCACAATTGTGCCTGTGTGCGCAATTGATGTTAATCTGCCAGATATATCAACAGCGGCTCATTTCATACAGCCAGCAAGTCACCCAAGTATGAAGGCTAGCAAACAACACGGCAAGAAACCAGCTGGAGGAATCTGCCCGTGCTCCCTTTGCCACAACGAGCCGTGCCTAGAGGTCCAAGCTTCTTCATCTGGGGATAGAGCAGTGTCAGCCAGGAGACCTCACGTTACTGAGCTCTTTCTTGCATTTCACCAGTTCCCAGAAATGCCACAAGCAATGATCTCTGTCTAAGCAAAACAGGAGCACACAAATCCCAAATCCGTATATTATTACCCCACATCTGAACGTTAGAATGCTAACGCTGGAACACAGGGACTTGTGTTGACTCCACGCTGAGTCTACTTCCTGTAACAGCCTTTAAACAATTCCAGTTTCAAATCCAAAGCTAAGTGAATAGACAGTTTGCTCTTAAAACTAGATTGTCAACTTAAAGCAGATGGAATATAATAAAATTAAATGGGATTGTGAGGAATCCACAAACTTGCACTGAGCCATGCTAATTTATGAGAGTTTTCAACAGACCAAATGGAGTTTCAGTTTTCCCTACTCTACCACTCCAGGAAAAGAAGCATTCTGGTTTTTCTTTTGGGTCTGTGCTTTGCTAGCACAGAGCATCTGCACAGCTTCACCTTGAACACCCCCACAGCTTTTTGGCATGTGGGTATGAAAAAACGAATCATATGGTTGGAAACCCAGTAATTGGCAACTTCTAAACCCGCAAGAGCGGGTTCCTGAGGAGGTACTCCAAAAGCAACACCATTCCTTGTTCTCATCAGCTGGAGAAGGAGCAGCTCCTGTGCACTCCCCATCTCACCTCCTGAACAGGCGGCGCGAGTGGATTCTTGAACTCTGAGAGTGACACTGGGAGGGAGAACTTGGAAAGCATCGACGGCAGGTTGTGGCCCCGGAACTGACAGGAAAACGCATCTGCTAATGGTGAGTAACTACAGAAAAGAGGGAAAGGCAGAAATCAGTTTTATATTGCTGGTCAGCGTAACATTTATCCATTTAAGCATTGCAGAAGTGCCAATTCCCAAATGAAATATTCTCTGTGATCAAGAAAAACAGTAAGGATAGTTTATGGCATGTTGCATCCTGCAAAAGTAAGCAAGAAGCACATGCACTTTCATCTTGGCGTTACATTCAGCTCCAGCACATTATTCAAGGTGTGGAGGGAATCCAGAGGAGAAAAATAAAAATTATAAGAAGTCTAGACCTGCGCAGTCTCTGATCAAAGGAACAGGGATTGGGCAGTCTGGAGAAGACAGGGATGGGCAGGAAATACACACAATCTTTGAATATGCAAAATGCAGCTGCAGATGTGACTGTTCTCCCTGCCTATGCTGGCAGGACACGCAATGTGACTGATCAGAAGTAAGGGAAAGTCAAGTTAAACATTAGGAAAACTGCCTGTATTAGGATTGCCATCTACAAAAGTCTTCAAGAAGCACTGCCATATATGACAGGCACAGTTGTTCCTGAATGACCTCAAGGTCCCTTCCAGCCCTATTTTTATACCTCCATCACAGAAGTTTTGATTTAAAACTATTTTCCTAAAACTGAGTTCCAACACAGACTCTAAAAACATCTCAAAATCCAACAGAGAAAGGGTTGCCAATCTTTAGCAGAGCAAAAATACCCACTCTGCTGCCTTCACATCTTCCCTGTGCTGCTGCTGCCTGCTCTCAGAATGGCTGTGTTGCCTTCTGCCTGCAAGAAGGCATATGGATATGAAAAAATGAAACACCATCACATGAAACAATGCAATAGTGATAGCAACACTACCCTGACTTGATACTTTTGATTAATTTCAGGTGATGCTGGGTGCCAGATGAAACACTCCCTGATTTAACTTAATCATAAAGTGTTTTGTTTTGTAAATGTTTCCATATTGCATCAGGCTCAAACAGCCTTTCTGACATGGACATTCAGTGAGCAAGCATACTAAAAATACCAAAAGTAGCTTCACGGGGTAAATATTGCTTCCAAGGCCCCCATCACTGCACAAGCATGTTGATCTGCTCCGGTGTCCGTTCCTACCGCACACAAACTCCTATAGATCCTACCCTAGGAAGAAAAATCCTACCCTATATCCAGCAAGACAGGGAAGGAAAACAAAACTGCCCTTCTCACCACCTTCTTGCTACAGTCACTTGCTTTCCTTCTACTTACAGGCAGACGCTGGCATTTGGAGAAAGCATGTAGACATTGTTTTCACACAGCGGATAAATAATAATTGCTTTTCCCCAGTAAACGAGATGTGCAGCAAGCTGGAAAACCTGCATTGAGGAAACGGGGAAAAATTAGGAGAGCAAAAAAGCAAAACTGAAAGTCTCAGCAAGAGTTCCACACAATGATAGAGAAGTTTTGCTTGAGCTGAAATGAAAGAAAAATGTTCCATCCTTTCACCCTGCCTTCAGAATAAATTCAGGGTTTAATATAACATGTGGCACATCAAAAAGCATTTGACAAGGTTATGGATTTCCAGAGGTTTGATTCACATTTCTAAGCAACTTAGTATTTCCTGCCTTAACAGAATTTCTTCAAACTGCATCAACAGAAGTTTAGCTACTTTTCATGCCCCAAAAACCTATTCTTTTTTATGCACAAAATGCATTAAGTGTTAACACATGAAAAATGAAACGAAAGAATCAGCCTCTACCATGACAAAAACATAAAGGAAACCAACACTGCCTTTTTAATGCACTGAGGTATTTCAGTAATGAGTTACACAAAATATTTTAATGTGTTAAACAAGTCAGTGGTTGTTAATGACTCTGGAAGAGCCACATAAATAGCATCTCTGAGACATAAAATCCAGCCTGTATCATTAGATGCATTTAAGTTTGCTTTTTTTGTATAGAACAAACCTACAGGAGCAGTAGGGAATTTCCAGAGTTCATCCCATAGCTATATACTGCCAAGTAACACCACAGGCCACTGTAAGCAGACCTGGAAATTTTATTACAGAACAGGACCTTTCCCTTTGAATAAGAGAAGGCATGGACCTATGATCAGGAACATCTGAGAAGACAAGCTGTGCTCTTCTCTGAGCATAGATTGCATCACTCCATCTGATTCGACCCTTAGAAGCACAGAGTGGCTTCTCCCCTCTCCCGTATCATCTAATATAACCATCAGGCCCTTCCAGCAAAGGGCCAGGATGACCACAGTCTTCTGCAGTGGTCTCTCCATGGCCTTGTGTCCCACGTGATTCCCAGAGTCTCATTCCCACCTCCCTTTCCAAGGGCCTGTCACATCACTCTCAACAATTCAGATTTGAAATCTGGTTGTCAATCCCAGAAAGGCATTCAGAAGAGCTGCTGGCTTGGAGACTGGCTCAAAAATTTTGCCCAAACCAGAGTTTCTTCCTGGGACCTTGCAAAGTCTGTGTGCTGATGTACTAAGGAAATGGATGGGTAGGTTTGCAGAGGCTTTCAGAGCTCCTTACTAGATAAGATCTTGGCAGATCCAGGGAAAGCAGCAGTATTTGGCCATGGCAGCTGTAAGCCTTCACTTGCATTTTGGGTGCCTCTATTTGCACAAAGACATCAATGTGGTGGAACCAAGACAGACCCCTGTGGCATAAGCCAAGAGTACTATTTGTTCTGGTTTTAACTACCGAACAGGAAGGCACAGAGAAGACAGAGCCACTCTTCTCAGAGGGTCACCGGGACAGGAGGCAACACACAAGGCAGAAGATGGAAATTCCCATTAGGTACAAGGAAAGTTTTTCATCCTGATGCTGGTCAAACGCTGGAGAGAGAAGTTGTGGGCGGTATCCCCTGTGGGCATTCAGAATTTGAACAGCCCAGTTCCTCAGCAGCCTCCTTTAATGGACTTGCTCTGAGCAGTGGTGTGGACTGGAGATCTCCAGACACCCCTGCTACCCCACAGCAATCCAGGATTCAGATGTGGCCACAGGAGCACCGTGGCTGCACCCCTGCCCTTCATCTCTCCAGCCCTTCCCCAAGCTCTAAGGCTCACGCTTCCTCCGAGCGCTCTGCTCACGGCGAGAGAACCGATGTGCTCACGGCCCACAGGAACCCACCGGCACACAGGAAAAAAACACCAAGTGAATTAAAAGAATTTCAGCTGCCCCCGTACCTGCAGCAATGCCAAGTCAGCATCTTGAGCCAGTTGCTGCAAATTCTTCACAGCAGAGGTAGTTTTAATTACTCTCACCAGGGCAGGAGAGCAGTCCAACGGGAGCTCATTAAGCAATGACTTCTCATCATTTAAAAGTAATAAGGCATGGTACGGCCTGCAGAAAAAAGGAATACATTTGCACAGTAAACTGTAACTTTTCCTGAAGGCTTAGTTATTCCCAGGCCATTATACCTGGTCAATCTACTTGTAAAAAAGAACTTTTAATATCATCCTTTTGCTGTAAGTGGCTGCAGAATAAGCTTGGTTTTGTGTCACAAGATAAAATGCTCCCCATAAAAGGGGGCTAGAGGGTTATATAGTAACTGGATGATCTAGTGACTAGAAAAAAAATGACTGCACTGTGCTGGCATACAATTAAGCCTGGAGAACTAGTCTGAAAACTGCTTATCTGCATTACTGAAATGCAGAATAGAGTAGAAGAAAGGCAGAAAGCAAGAATTAGTTACTTTTGGAGGTAAAAAAATGTAAACACGGAGAGCAGGAAATAAGATTATCATGGGGCCTGGGCTGTCTTTCTTCTAAAAGCAAAATTAATTCTGAGTCAACAGATTAAAACGAACACGCCATTCCTCTGACTGGAAGCAGTGCAGACCTCTCTGGTAACATCACCTCCCATTTTCAGTACAACCACCCAATGCTAACCCAAAAAGGCTGTGGCTTCCCACCCCCCCACACACAGCAGCACCGTGGTACCTTGGCATCACCTTCAGGGAGTCCTGTCTGAGCCCACGTCCCCACCACCTCTAACTACAGCTCAGCATCATGTCACCCCCCAGCTCTGCCAGCACAGACGCTTGCAGCTTGGAACTGGACCATCCTTGGAACTGGAGGAAGGACCATCCACACCCTGAGGGACAGAGCCTGCTCTTACCTGATAGACTTCAGGCTTCTCTCGATTGCTTCCGGGGGTATAAAGTTTGTGGCAACATAATGGATTTTATGAGGCAGGCAGAAACTCACTTCCAGCCAGTTGTTGATATGTAAACGGACCACCCCTGTTGTGCAGAGACTGAAATAGGAAGAAAATAAATACACACAGCATTTACAATGTATAATAGATGTAAACAGTGGTCCACATTAACCCCTGCACAGGAATTGCACCAGGAGGAGAAAAGTCTGAATGTCCCCCGTCTGTCCCCAGCCTGGCTGAGGAGCAGCTGAGTCCTCGCTGCCAAGGCTTCCTTAGCTTGTATTTATAGAGCATTATCCCCTGTGAGGATCTGGGGGGATTTGAAAGACTTCTCCTGCTGCTCTGCTCCTCTGCTCTTAACAATGCAGCAGTATCTCAAGTTAAAAGACTTTCTTGAAGATCTACTGCAAAGTACCAGAAAATTCCCCAGACCAGAGCTGCAAAGGGCAAAGATGAATTGGGCGTAATGTTTTCATCACCAATTTCCATCCTCCTCTCCATGAGGAGAGAAAAGGAGATGTCCGTACTGGGCAAGAAGTGTTTCAAGCAGCACGTTTCCACAATAACCAACTCTTTCAGTTCTGCTTAGGTGGTTTGTTTCCTACCAACCTGCTCCTGCTCGTCACATGAAATCACAAATGTGCCTTTTAAATGGTTTCTTCGTTCTAGGAAACCGCAGGGACTAAGCTAAGCCTTTAAGCTGACTTCAGACAACGGGACCGGAGTGGAAATGATGGATGTGTCAGCAATGACAATGAAGTCTGACCCTCGTGTTCAGCCTGAAAGCATCTATAAGCCTCTTTTACTGAAAAAAAACCCAGCAAGCTGGAGATTAGAGCAATGAACGTCATTCAGGTAGTTTTAAAGAAGTCTGTAAATCTAGACAACAAATTAAATATACCTGGGTAGGTAACTCTATTTATTTTAAAGTGGGTGAAGATACTCGAAGGGTAACATACCATTGGGAGATAAGCTCCACCGTGCAAACCTCTCCAGCACTGCCCAGCCAGCAGGCAGGGAACACCAGCCTGGGAACAGCTCCACTAGAGCCAGTGGGACCCCAAAGGGAGGAAGAGGCAGGATCCAGAGCATCTTTTCACATATACTCAGTTAGGAACAAATACAAACTTTTAAATCAATCTTAAGGAATAGCTAATCCTGTCTGCACTGGAGAGCTGAAGTCCTTTGATTTTAAACTTGTTCCAGAAGAATTTTTTGGAGCCTAAAATAAAATCTGGGGGCCTAAAATAAAATTTTGAAGTTTGCATTCAAAAATTCAAGTGTGCTTAGACTCACAATATGACAATATTCCCCTCTACACCAAACAGATTTAAACACATACCAGGAACTGGCCAGGAGCAAATACATGTCTTGGAGTCTCTTTATGTGGCCATTTAAATACCTATACCTAGCCTTCATTTGTAGGCCACAAACTAACATGCTCTTTTTCAAGTTCATCTGGTTGCATACAGGGTTTTGAGAGACCTGAAAATTCAGCTTTAAAACAAAAGCATTGGGTAGCTCTGGCTGCCGGTGTAACGATTCACCAAACCACAACAGAGCGGTGAGAGAGCGAACACGATCCCATCCTGCCTCGTGCATAATCAGACTCATTAGGGGAAATCTCACGGCAGACAATGCTTTTCTAAAGCAGAGGCCGTGGTTCTGTTCTCAAATCTTGTACTGACCTCCGAAAAATATTGATTTTTCAAGCTGTAAATGAAGCAGATACTATATATGTTCTCCTTTTTTAAAAAAGGAACTGAAAGGACAAAACCACTCTCTCTGGTGTTACCAGCTCACATCTGATCAGAGGCTCCAAACCCCAAAGGAACATGCAAAGCACAGCAAACACCTCTGTTTTTCTTGCATTGAATCCTGCAACTCTGGTAATGCTGCTTATCCCACCAGCCATACTCCAACTGACAGATAAAGCTGGATTCTCTCAAAATACATCAAGGTAAAGGGATCCTGAAGCAGCAGTTACTCACGGTATCTGCTGGGCCAAGCACCCAGAAAAGAAAACCTGACCATAAATGAGGGGGACAAGCCAGCTAAGAGACTGCGTGGAAGCTATTGGGGTTGATAAAAAAGGTTACTGAAAACAAGCAGAGATACGTGAAAACATGAAACACTTGCAGGGATATTTTCCCTGCATAGTTTAACATTCAGGAAACAGAAAGAAATACAGTTGGTTCCTTTCATTCTTTGGTCCAAGTGCACCAAGGCAGAAGCTTTAATTAGATAATTACACTCTCCTCAGCATGATTTTGTCTACAGTGCACTATACAACAATAGCCTAGAATTAAAGACAACAAGAAAACCAGATTTTCAGTTCTGATCTGAATCTTAATTTCATTCTTCTACATTTGCATTCAACTGTACAATTTCAAGCCTTCATTATAGCTTTATGTACATGATTTCTCCTTCACCTGCACCTTCCTGGATGGAAAATAATTTAAGTTTCTAGGAATTTGACAAGGAAGAGGCTATACCTTCCAGCAGCTATGTATGCCACTGCCCTTACCCAGCCAACAAAGTTAAATCATTTCACCAATATACACGCAAAGATTCATGCAACATGAAATATAGTCAAGTGAAGTTTAGAAAGTATAGAAGTATAGAAAGTGAAGTTTGGATCCACACTTACCTTCATTTTTACAGATTCTCCATGAAGTCATCTATTTAGCAGGGTTTTTACTGTGAGCCTCACAAATCCCCATGAGCCTGCCTCAAGCTCTTTGGCTGAGGACCAGCAAAGCCAGAAGCCACTTTCTTTTAGGGGCAGAAGTAGAACAGCAAAAACCAGCAACAGAAGAGAATACCAAGAAAACAAGTTTTCAAAGTGGCGTTAGGGAGTCACCTAGCTCCAATTCTGCTTTATTCTTCTTAACCAACTAAAATTGTGGAGCAAACAGTCAAGGAAGACACAGGACTGTGGGAAGGTGAGAAACTGCATCGGCTGCAGTGCACGTCCTGAACCTCAGGGGCCCAGTTCAAGTATTTCCCAAGAGGAAACCTAAACCCCCCCCCTTTGACTGCGGGGGGGGTCGGACTAGATGACCTTGAAGGTCCCTTCCGACCCAGATGATTCTATGATCCTAATTGCACAAAGCTGGATGGGGTTTTGAGCAACCCAGTCTGGTGGGAGGTGTCCCTGCCCACGGCAGGGGGTTGCAACTTGATGATCTTTAAGGTCCCCTCCAACTCTAACCATGCGATAATTCAAAAGTGCAGTAGATACACCAGGAATTTACAGAAGGTAAACCTTTGTTCTGCTCTTTGCTTGTTTCCTATCTACTCTTCACATTTTATGGGGATTTTTTGCAGTGTTACTGCACCCTGAGCTTTCTCACTGAACTATCTGCTGTAATTCCAAAAGCTCTTTTCAGAACAATTACATACTATGTAAGGGCTGATTGGCCTTACATGTGGTACATCTCTCTATACTGAATTTCCTCTGCTGTCTTATCAGACTGGTATCCAGAGACCTTGCTGCAACTTCTCCTTTTTCCCCACAGGCTTCAAGAGTAACTGGGCAAAACCAGCTTCATTCCCCATACTCTCACTGGCTACTAAACCCTCAAAGACATTCCATTTTATCCCACAAAAACTTAGTTTCAATGCTTTTTTTTTCTCCATTTCTGGTTAGATAATACATGATGAGTGATACTGAGGGACACGTGACAAGAGATTAGGATACTAGGAGGGGATATCATCATCTAAAATTAGAGAGAGGGAGAAGGAAATACGAAAAAGCTGTTCAATGTCTCTCCATCATAAGACCTAATGATACCAAAAGGAGCAAAGTTCAAAAAGAAACAGAAAGAAACACAGAAGTTAGTTAAGCCATGGACCTCCTTATCAGAGGATGTCATGGCTATTAAATATTTACTCTGGCTCAGGGGACTGTGGACCAATTCCGGGAAGTGAGATCAGCTGAAGGCTGTTTAATATACAGAAACCACCTCCAGAGCTGCAAACTGCAGGAAGCTGGGGAATATTTGGGGGAATATCGCTGCTCTTTTGCTCTATTCTTCTGCTCCATCCTGAACAGCAACTGTGAGCCGCTGCCCCAAAATGGGAACCCAAAACTTGGCTAGTATCCCACAGAATTGCAGCCTTTGTTTTTTTCATTACTATTGGCAAAGACAATTTCAGCTCATTTTGTAAAAGGGTTATGAATTTTTACATACACACACACCTCATTTTATGTCTATCCTATTTATATCTGAAATTAATAATACATTAATGAATTTCTAGTTTGGTGTGGGTGAATTTTGGAGTTTGTTTATTTTGCTAGAGATTGTGACTACTTAAGAGCTCTGAAATTATTTCACATTTCCTTGTAAAGGACACAATGACCATCCTTTGGTCAGATAACTGGTTTGTATTTTATAGTACAACTACCCAAATCACATCTACCCAACAACTACCCAAATCACATCTAATTAAGTCTCATATAATTATTCCACTTCTCCCTGAGCTGCTGAGACAGGCTAGATCTACCAGTCAGTTCAAGCCCCACTAGGGTAAAAATGTATAAAGGCTCTTTGTGTATTAAAAAAAAGAAACAAACAATCCCTTCCTCCCTAAAAACCTCCCCATACTTTCACTTTTACTCTGATGTAAAGCTAAATTTGCTAAAAACAGGCAGGCAGATGCTAGTATCAAGCTAACATACTACCCCCAGTTGCAGATAGAACTTGGTGAAAGCTGCCTTAAGTCCCTACAATGAACACTGGATTAAAAGAGCCACCCATTGTAATTTGTCAGCACTGGAGGTACCAGCAGCTGGAGTCTCTTGGTCCTGAAGCCATTGCTTTTTGTTCCACCCCAATGCTGGAGTTTGGGGACAAGATGAATGAAGATTCCCAAATCTATTTTCTGAACTGAAGAAACATTCTGGTTTTCACCATATAGAGTCAAAAAAGGTCCCAGGAACTAGATGGTGATTACCTCTAAACTGTCAGTTTAATAATAGTGCTGCTGCATTAAAGCAGCAATAGCGTTACAGTCAAGGTGATCTGGCTATTGATTCTGGCCTTCTAAAACATGGGCATTCATTAAAAAACACAAGGGGGATTTTGAACTGCAAAGGGATTCATGCCCTTGTGCTTTTGTACAAACCAACTTTTTATAAGGGACGTGTTGGGTCTTGCCTGAAATACCTCAGCACCATCTACAGGAAACCAAGGGCTAGACAGCACCTCTGGAGCTACCCTGAGAGTTCAGGAGGCCTTTGGCTGGAACTGCAGAAATCAGCAGGCACTAGGAAACGCTGGCTTGAGTGAATCTCAGAGAGCTGGGGTTCCATCTGCAATTCAAAGTGCTCTCTCCGCTCTGCTGTTCCCCTATGCCAAAGGCTACGCCAGAAAGCTCTGCAAATGTAAAACAGCACATTGTCACTGCACGCATCTCAAAGACTTGCTGTTCCCAGCAGTCTTTTCTGCTCCAAAAGAAACAGACCAAATCTTTCCATCTTTCCTCTTAGGTCATTCTCACTCCTCCACACTCTCTAGGTGGCCCAAACTTCTTGAAATGTGGTGCCCGAAACTGGATACAGTGTTCATTACAGCAGGGGATTTACAATGCTGGCTTGTCCCCATCTTACAGACAAGGCTTTTATTTTATGCCTATCTATTTGCTTTTTCTGCAAACCCATGTCACTTGTGACCAACCCTCATTTCATAAAATACCACACAGACTTCACTCCAGAGCTACTGCCTCTCAGGAATTCTTCATCTTGGAGCTGCGGAATAAAAATCCTATTTCTAGACCATTTCTTCTAATTCACTAAAAAATTATTTTAATTCTATGCCTGCCTGGCAAGGTACTACTGCAGGTGTAATAAGCATATTTCATGTTCTCTCGTATGAAGCATTAATGGAAAAATATTGCAGAACACCATCTTACTACCCAGCCAGTCGACGACACTGCTAAATCCTCTGCATATAGAGCTTTCCAATCAAATGCACAGACATTTTATCGTTTTACCAACAGCTTATTTCTTAAATTTATTTATGCCAATGTCATGCAAAAGTGTCAAAATATAACTGGCACCACTTCTCCCTGACTCACAATGCCTAAAGGAGGGAGACTCTGCCTTATTTTACATCTGGGGGGCAGCACCTTTCTCTCCGTGGTCAGTCTGTTCCTCCCTATATGATGGAAGGGGCGTATCAGCCCGCTCTGTCTGCTTGGGCTGTGTGTTCCTCCAGTCACACTCAGTGCCACAAGATGTCACTGTGTCACTAAAATGTTTGGAAACGAGCAGGGTTTGCCCAGTCACAAATACATAGCCCTAGAGGAACAGAGAAAAGTAGTAGGTGAAGTTTAATATTAGAATTACAGGCTACATAATGTGTATATTGTTCAATACAACTCTCAACATTCCTTCCAAACAGGCTGAAATTCACAGCTCTTGAATACAACAAAGAACAGCTTAGAAGTTTTCTAATGTGCTTTGCAATCATTAAATTATTTAGGCTCTCGGTGCCCTACCTTACAGGGCTTTGCTATTATTCCCCTTGTACAAAGAGAACCACAATCCAGGGAGGCTAAAGGGTTTGTCTAGTATCATACGGTGTGCTTTACAGTCAATCAAGGAACTCAAGACTAATTTTCCCAAGTCCGGACCAAACACCCTAAATCAAGGGGCACATCATCTTCCTCCCCACCAAAACCTTCTGCGCTCCTTTGTCAAGGTCCTTCACCAAGTGCAGACCCTGATGGGAGGTGTCTGCTCCGCACGAGGAGTCGGCGCTGACAAGGTGTCACAGCAAAAGTGTGCGGCAGGAGGCTGGTGCCGGCTCCAGCTGAAATTCAACACTAACTCCCAGCACCTTTGAAATCCTTGCCAGAGCTTTTAATCCAGTCAAGAAACAGCACGTTACACTTTCCATTCTGCTGAAAGTCTCACCACCTCATCCAAATTCACTGTCCAGACATGCACAGCGTAACCAAATGAAGCCAGGGCAGTATCTGACTTGCCATCAGTGCTAGATGCAGCATTTTCCTCTTAGCTACAGGTTTAGAGTACTTCTACAGGGATATGATACTCATATTATGACACTTTCAATTCTACAATTCCTTTGTCATTATGTGGCTCTGTGCTAAGCAAGAAAATAATGATTATTAAACCTGTGACAGACATAACCAATTTTTAAGATCCATAATACGTCCGAAGGTAGACCAAGGTAGTGATGAGGATAGCAATTCTGCAAACATTGCACTCGACAGTGAGCCTTCACGTTGCTCTACCTGGTCTAAAAACCCAAATCCCAGTGAGTCAGCAGCATGAAGAGGTGGATAATACTCTAAGGAAAAAGGCCAAGAGGTTTCAGTGAGAAGCAGCCCACAGTGAGCTAAGAAGGAAACCCCACTCACCTGTCATATGTCTCTTTGAGATCTCTGGCCAGTTTGCACTTGGGTAGGATGTGATGAAAAGGTGACTGTGGCCCTTCCGTGGCTACGGAAAATTTCAGAAAAAGAAAGCAAACAACTGATTTTAAAGCAAAGAGAACTTCCTCTTCTCCCACTAGGTATCAACCAGTACCTTAGGGACAGAATCTGTATCATTTTAATCTACAATTATCTTTCAAAGCTTTTACAATAGCTCAAGCTACATGTTCAAATAATAATAATGAATTATTGCCAACTTCTCCTAAACCTCAAATCAGTGAAGCACATGTAACTGTGAATTTGACAAGTGATAATTTTAAGTGTTTTTGTTTTTGTACACGTTAGTTTTAATTTTTAATGCTCGCAGCAAGATAATGCATCACTGTCAGACAGAGTTCACCTTAAATAGAGCACATTATTAGAGTAAATTGCTCTAAAGTACAGCTCTAAAACTGCTCTGTAACTGTTTGCTTGCCACGGTAACAACATGTAAGAGTAAGGTTTCCACAGAAGCAGCCTGGTGACTCAGCACACAGCATTAAGGCATGGGAAACCTGCTCTAGGTTGGGTGAAGCAGGTGACACGCGAGTTCTTCCATCTCAGCCTGACAGGCAGATCCAATGGGATGTTTCAGTGCACATTCTCTGGGGATTGCACTGAACTCAGCTAGTGAGGAAAGTAAACAAGCTCCTTCACTTCTAAAGCTGACATCTCTGCATAGGGAAAGTGATCTTGGATGAGCCAAAATGCAGTCAAAAGCTGTCAGAAGGCTAAAGTGCACCAAAACTTGTTCATACCGATCCCAGCCACAAACAAAGTAAGAAGGCCCCATCAGCACTTTTGTGAAAAAGTGCTCCTGGACAAACATATTCCTGCCCAACGCTAAGCTCAGCACTCACTCTCTGACATGGCAGACACTTCATCCTGAATAGCCAAGATCAGCTTGGCCTCCCTGGTCAGGTATTGGCAGCGCCGCTCCTCGTGCTGCAGGACTATGGCGATTCTTCGGGAGAGGTTGTGCAGGCAGTTTATCACGGATGGATCTGCGTTGGCCTACAGGCATCACAGAAAAGAAACAGCTTGGTCATTCAGTCACAGTCACATACGTGGAACTACAACAATGGGTAACAGTCAAAATAACTATCTTTAGTAAATATCAAAAGTCAGCCTCTTTTGCAACCAGCAAAAGAAAGCAGTGGGTTTTTTTGAGCCGAAGCTCAGAGATGTCCAAAGTTAAAGGGAAGACTCAGGGATTTCTACGTTTATTTATGTGCATCAAGTGAACATAGAACCTGGAGCGTGACCCTCGTATCTGCTTTATTTTTTCCAGTTGTTACCGGGCCTTTTGCTAGAGGAGAGACCAAAGAACTCAATTCCACATAGCGAGAGAAATGTCAGGCTGTTTGAATAGGCAGAATATCACAATGTTCAGGTTAAATTCCCTGAGAGTATAAGGACTGCAGTGCCTTTAACACAGCCCATTCACTCCACGTTGCTATACCAATGATTGTCTCACATACTGACAAGACAGTAACTGGGTAAGAATCACCAGCACATGTTCAACAATTTGATCGCAAACCAGAATGAAGTGGGATTTAAGTTTCCAAATATTTCACAAATATGGCTTATTACTAACACTGCGTTCGTGCAAGTTCCAGAGTGGAAGTGCTGGAAAAACCTATCATGTAAGTACAGCTGACGGGGGGGGGGAGGGGGGGAGACTTGGTGGCTCCAGTCTGACTAAGCAGCTGCCTCATGTTTGTTAAGACATTTAAAGGAATTTACAGTTCTAGCAAGCGATAACTTGGCATGTAAACTAGCAAACCATGAGTCATCATTTTTGGATTCCAGTGTTCTTGCTGAGTCACGACACGTTGGTAACCCTGAAGCTTAAACACAGCAGGATCAGTGCTGATTATAGCGTTTGGGCCTTTGCCGGCGCTGTCTGCCCACTGCAGATGGACGCTCAGCGTTATCTCAGGAGGCCTCCACCCACCCTCCGCAGGGCACCACGCCACGCCAGGAAAAAATTTCCACTTGCTTCTTGCACAGCACTTTCCAGAAACTTGACAGCTCTCTGTGAACTAAGAGTGTCTCATTTGGCAAATATGACTTTGTGCTGCATTACCACACAACTACATCATCATCATCATCACAAAATGCAAAAAAGCAAGTCTTCCTAGAAATTAGATTCTAGAAAAATGCAGGCTAAATATAGCCTTTATTGTACTTCACTAAGCTCTTGCAATATTGCAAATGAAGGAGCATTGGTTTCAACACTTCTGCTTCCACATGACTCAATACGCATGAATGTTTGTGTTTGCACGAGCATCTACACAGACACTTACCTACAGCCAAAGCACGGTGCTTTCCCAATATGCCAAAACACCAAAGCTCTTGAAGCTAATGTCTCTTAACATGTGAAATCTAAAATCAATTCCAGTATCGCAAATTTGGCACTTCCTGACCTACAAACGCCCCAAAGCACAACACTGGAACCCCAGAAGAACTCAGTTTCTTGCATGCTTCAGACTGAATGTTGGGATAATTGTTTTTTGTGAATCCTTGCTTTTCAGCTGAGGACAAGGCATCTGGACTAAGGCCATGTCCATGTCAGTCACCACTGGAAAGCCAGCAATAAGAAAGTACTACTGCTAAAAGGAAGAAAAACCCCGTCATTTCACAAGTAGGGAGCTGGAGGCTTTCAAAATCATGACATTATATCCGGTCAAGCAAAAAAAAAACCCCGACATTTCACAAGCAGGGAGCTGGAGGCTTTTAAATCATGACATTATATCCGGTCAAGCAAAAAATCAACCACTTCCATAAAGATGGCTATTCCAGCTCCCTCTTTCATTTTTAAAATGTTTCTTTGTAAGTGTATGACACAAAAATAACATGATGGCTCCACAGATATAACCTGTGGGCTGGGAAGAGAACACCAGAGCTCAGAAATCAAATAATGCTCAAACATAATGAAATTTCTAGGGTTTTATACCACCAAATTAGCCAAGCTGAGATCCCTTAACACAGCAGGCCTGAAAAAAATTTCAAGCAAAAACTACATATTTGCTCCAGGTTCTTGCTGAGCATCAAAACCTACTTACTCTTCATTTGTACCTTCTTCTCATTTAGAATGCTACAGCCGCTGCTCTCTGGCACTCTCCCTTTCCATTGCTAAGAGGAGACAGCTTCCAAACACTGTCCATTTAATTATAAAAAAAAAAGGCACTGAGCAAAGGCGCGTGTCTCTGTATGACCCAGAGTAAGGACTCAAAACTGTGCTGTTCTTAAAAAAAAAAGGCACTGAGCAAAGGTGCGTGTCTCTGTATGAGCCAGAGTAAGGACTCAAAACTGTGCTGTTCTGAGCCAGAGTAGGTTTCTGAATGACTTGAGTTGACCAGGGCCAAAGTGGGGACCTGACTCTTGATGCTGGCCAAGCATGAGCCGCCGTCCACGCTGCCTGCAGCCTTTGCTTCTTTCTTCAGAGCAGAACAGACCACCGAGTTCCAAGCTGCACGGAGTCACGCGGGCTCAGCACCGGGCTAGTGCAGCTGGATGGGTCTAGTCCTATCCTGGGGAAGAGCAGAGCAGTGAGGTACAGAGAGCAGCACCTGACACACAGGACGGTCAGACCCAGGCTGGCTTCCTGCACAGCTCAGTGGGACGAGCCTCAGTCGCAGGGTCTAGAGAAATCACGGCAGATTTACCACCTCACTAATAACAGAATACACACAGAGAACCTGCAGCTGGGTTCATATCTATTTTGCAAAGTGGTTTCTTGCACACTTTTACATGCTGGGTATTTAAAACCAAAAACTCTAGAAAACGTCCTGAAGAAAACACCTGTACTCGTTTTCCATTGGGCTGGAAAACTTCCCCGCTTGTCAGTGTCATATTCTACATTGTTTAAGTTTGTTGTTTCAAATATCCCAATAAATCAGGCACTGGATGCTTTACAAGAGATTACTGGAACGTGAGCCTACTGCGTTCTCCTACACATTTGAGGCACATTCCACTGTCAGATGGGATGAAGACAGTTCTTACCCTTAGCGCAAACACCACGTTGAAGAGAATCATAGTGGGCATCTCTCTCTTTGGTGAGGGATCAGTTTTGGATACCTGAAAAATATTAAAAAAAAAAAAAATCCCATAGGCTAGCGTCAGTTGGATCCAGAGCAAAAAAAAAGAAAAAAGAAAGGAAAAAAAACGTGAAACAGTCAAATAACAACTTTGCTGAGAAAAAAGAGCAGACAAATCAGATATTACCATCAAACTTCACTTGTAAAAAAGAAAGGTGTTTTTTTTTAATTATTATTAAAGTGTCACAGTTATTCTACAATACTGCCTTTTCTGAGAAACTGTGAAGACTTAACTAAAACATTTTGGTCATGACCATGGAAATGAGTATCAGTTAAGACAGCAGTGTCTTTACTACAGGGTGTCTTTACTAATGCATTTTAGCATATTAGGAACATAGTTTTAAATTCCGTAGCACAATTGTTATATATATTGTTAACTGAAGAGAAATCCAGAGGTTTCTCATCCCAGGCCACACGTATTCTTTCCTTTCCTGAAATCCCCATTTGGATTGTGTCATGTTACAAACTGTGGCTTTTATCAGAAAAAACACGCTCTAGAACTGCAGTACTAAAATAAAAGGTTAGATTTTTTCTTCCTGTAGGATTTCAAACACATTCTCCAGCCCCCCCTATTCTTCCTACAGCAGAGAGCTTCAGCCCAAGGGCAGGTACAGACTTTGTGGTGGGAAGGAACAGTGGAAGCAAGTTGAATTTGAACATCCGAGCCCAACAACTCTGCATCGAGCGTCGCCACAAGATGGAGCACAAATCCAGAGGACATTCCTGCCACCCTGAAGCTCCCCGCTGAACACCCAGCCATTCCCAGTGAAACCAGCTATAACCTACTGGGCCAGACACCCAGCGATCCTCATATTCACTCTCTACCCAGCAGATGTGCCTATGTAGCTAATGCAGCATCTGAGACTGGGCAAACACAGAGAAGGTGACAAAACAGGGCTGCACCCTCCTCTCCTGACAGGTCCCAAGCATCAGCAATGAACTGCTCTGCAGTGAACTCCAAAATCTGAGTGCTTTCCCTCAGTAGTTTTAAAAATTAGAGATGCTAGAAGAAGCGACACACATTTTTGGTTTTTTTTTTTCTAAAGTACAAGTGAGGTTCTATCAAAAAGCCAGTGATGGGAGGGTGGTAAAGCTAATTTACTGTGTTTGTTTATTCCCCTGGAGTTATAGGCTCCAGGATATCTTGTGAACTTCAGTAAAGACTCAAAAGCATTTCCAAGTGTAGGTACTGATCCTGTTCCTTCCTTAAAAAAATCAAAAAGACTACTGCCATTAACATCAATTTGCACGCAGGGTAGATTTCGTCCCACCTCTTGTCCAGAATAAAAGAATAAAAGACTAAACTTCAAAAGAAAACGCTGAAGGAATTTGAAGAATTCAGAATATTGTTACATAAAAGGTGGTCTGACACGCAGGATTAAATATTTGTGCTTTTGTAACTCCTGAATCTCATCTGAGTAAGAATTTGCTGAGCCACCCTGTGGATTGACTTACTGCAGTATGAACTCTGAAGAAGCCCAAACCAGAGACTGAGGTGTCTTTGCTCCACAGGAAAGGAGCTCCATCTAGCTTCCTCCTAACTGCAAAAGCATCCCAGATTTAGGCTCAAATGCACTAGCAGAGATGGCTGCCACGTCTAGAACATTCTGGACATAGAAAGTTCTGGGTGCCTACAGGGGTGATAAGACACACCCAAAAAGAAGATCCTACAAGAAGTAACATAAAAGTGTTTACAGCACATTATAACTTTGTTTATTTAGACAAATTGACAATGAAGAGACATTTCATGCATTTAGGATAAAACTGACTGGAAAGTGGAGAGAATGTATAGTAATATGGGGTGAAAAAATGCAAATACAAATTTTCAACCTTATTTACACCACATTTAGGAAGTTGTGCCTTTTGGACAATATTAGCAAAAAAAAGGAATCTGATACTGTGAGAGATCAGGGCCCTGAGGGCACCAAAAGGTCTTAATGGCCCTGATCAGCCCCAGTTGGATCCCCAACAGGAGGGAGGGGACCCAGGAGCCCCCTTTAAGCTCAGCCCAGGGCCCATAGGTGTGCCTGTCTTGCCCTGTCTCCTGGATGGACTTTCAACATATGTGACCGTAGGTAGCCTATCTCCAGGATGGCCATTGCAGCCTTCTCCTCCAGCCCTGTCTCTGGTCCTGTCTCCTTTTGATCCTGGCTGGGATCCCTGGACAGACCCTGGGCCTCTTTCCTTGCTTGCCTTGTCTGGGGCTGGTGATGTACTCACCCAGCTTGGGGACACTTGAACTCTATCTTCCAAAACGGGCTTGACCATTTAAGGACCGAGTTTTGGTGATTCTTCATCACATTTCCTGTAGACTCACAACTGAGTTTCAAAAGTGGAACACCAGCATCCTTTGATGCTTGAGGCCAAGTCCTCACTTGGATTAAAGCAGTCTGATCCTCTAAATATCAAGCAGCAGTTGCCAACAATCTGTTTGCACCTCTAATTATAGATAGAAAGGATGATAGAATTGGCACGCAAATTTATTTTTTTTTTTCTGAAAAATGAACGACTCAGTAAATTTGATGAAAAAGGAGACCAAAGCAGTTCAGGGACAGAGACTGGTGTTGGATTCAGAAATTACCAAAACCTAGCTCATTTTTACAGTCTATCAGGAAGAAGGAATGGGACAGGGGATATCTTGCACATAGAAGCATGTAAATTTTTTCCTAGATCTAAGCAGGACCTTTTCCATAGCCTGGGTGGCAACTGCTTTCATTCCAAGCAGGTAAAACACAGGCCACAGAGGAAGGTCTCAATGCAAACAGCAGCCTGACTTTTCCACAAGAAAATTTTAGTCCTCTTTCAACACCCTACCCAACCAAGTCTTGTGAATTGCCTTCAGCACCAGTAAAAGTATAGAGTTAAAAACAAGGCTGACGTAGTTTCTAGCATTTGTGAAGGTTTTTAGTGTGGGGTGTTGTTTTTTTTTAACTGCCATATTAATTAGAGGTGCTAAAAAGCTAACTTGCAATAATTAACGTGGTGAGAAACAGCTTTTTGAGCTGGACTGCTTAGTATTACTTCTCATTACCCACCCTACTCTGCTGCAGTAACTGGGAGGGGGTTCCTGAGCATCACTGACACAGCTCCCTCCCTTTGCCACCCACTGCATCTACCTGAAAGTAAGTAAAAGACAGCTTTGAACACCAGGAAGTAAAAACAGGCTCAAAAGCCAAGGTGCACATGCTGAATTCTAGGTTTCCTGACTAAGCCAGGCAGTTTGAAAAGGAGGCTGGTCCTCAGAACGGGCCTCGGAATCATGGAATCATGGAATCGTCAGAGTTGGAAGGGACATCTAGAGATCATCTGGTCCAACTCCCCTGCTAAAGCAGGAACACCTAGAGCACATCACTCAGGACTGCATCCAGGCGGGTCTTGAAGATCTCCAGAGAAGGGGACTCCACGACCCCCCTGGGCAGCCTGTTCCAGGGCTCCGTCACCCTCACCGTAAAAAAGTTTTTTCTCATATTTGAATGGAACTTTCTATGTTCCAGCTTGAGCCCATTGCCCCTTGTCCTATTGCTAGAAACCCCTGAAAAGAGTCCGGCTCAACATCCTTCAACTCACCCTTTAGATACTTATAAATAAGGTCTCCCCTCAGTCTTTGCTTGTCCAGGCTAAAGAGTCCCAGCTCCTTGAGCTTTCCTTGTAAGGGAGGTGCTCCAATCCCTTAATCATCTTTGTTGCCCTACGCTGGACTCTCTCCAGCAGTTCCCTGTCTCTCTTGAACTGGAGGGTGCAGAACTGGATGCAGTATTCCAGTTGTGGCCTCCCCAGTGCAGAGTAGAGAGAGAATGACCTCCCTCGTACCGTACCTGCCCAAGGGCATGCTGAAGCAAGGTGGGATGGCCAACAAAGCGAACGTTATCGATCTTCAGTTCAAACTTTTTGCCACACATATCTGACTTGGTAGCCAAAATCGTTGCCAGGATGACATCCGAAAACCTTGAAGAGCAGAGACAGAAGTTATTACAATTTTCAAAAAGCATACCCCCAGAACATTCCTCCAATTACAGATATATTTAACTTGTGAGTTTTTAAAGCATTGTAAATCGTGTCTAAATTGCTGTACCTGGAGTACCACCAATTATGGAAAATTAAGAACCCCTTAATTACATCTCTTAGATCATCACAATTATAAAACAGGAAGCATTCACGACAAAGACTGCAGGGTCATGCTTATTTAATTACATGCTGAGCAAAATACACTGGAAAGATTAGATGCAGTTGGCTTAAATATAAAAACAGCTCAAGTTAGCCATTGCCTGGATTTAGCTGCAGGTTAATGAACTTACTAAGCAACTACATATTGACACAGCCTGTCACTCAAGCACAACAGAGATCTTTAAGCCACCCAGTACGGCAGAGGGGAAGGCAAGAAAGAGCTGATTCAATAAGAAGAATCATACGTCCAACACTTGTCCCTCCTTTCCTAAACCTCATCAAAGTTATGCACTTAACAGATCTCAACCTGTGGTCAACAGACCACCAGCACCTTCCGAGAGCTGCCTGGCCTCACCTGTGCCTTCTCATTTCATAAACCAAACTGAGACTGATTTGTGACAGGACAGGCCCTTCCCAGCACTAACCATGGACTGGACTGCTCTGGATGGGTGGTGGGAAGAAGGCAGCTGTGAGACAGGGGGGGGCAAGCAGCTACAAAGAGTCTGCCCTGTAAAATACAGCTACTGCTGCAAAAATGGGTAAGAATCCAGTGTGACAAAGGAGGAATTCCAACTGTGCTTTCTGATGGCTTTGAACGATTGGTCTGGTCTCTACAAACGCTCGTTTTTCCCCCAGGTGTCCCCTGAGACAGTGGAGCTCAAACCCACAGGGAAGGGGAGCTCAGTTGGAGAGAACTGGAGAGAATTTGTTGTTCTAGAATAGGAGCAGCGTAAGGTTTGATATTAGCAAGTTCTTTCCTCATTTGATTTCTCGGAAGCTGCCATTTAACCAAACGAATTTCAAACCAGTTTCTGATGAGAACAGGTTTTTAAGAATGAAAATGTTTATTTCATTTTCTTTATTTACATTCAGGAGCGTGTGTCCCTGTCAGACCATCCCCCTCCACCAGGCAGGTGGGAAGAAGGCAGCTGTGAGACGGGGGGGGCAAGCAGCTACAAAGAGTCTGCCCTGTAAAATACAGCTACTGCTGCAAAAATGGGTAAGAATCCAGTGTGACAAAGGAGGAATTCCAACTGTGCTTTCTGATGGCTTTGAACGATTGGTCTGGTCTCTACAAACGCTCGTTTTTCCCCCAGGTGTCCCCTGAGACAGTGGAGCTCAAACCCACAGGGAAGGGGAGCTCAGTTGGAGAGAACTGGAGAGAATTTGTTGTTCTAGAATAGGAGCAGCGTAAGGTTTGATATTAGCAAGTTCTTTCCTCATTTGATTTCTCGGAAGCTGCCATTTAACCAAACGAATTTCAAACCAGTTTCTGATGAGAACAGGTTTTTAAGAATGAAAATGTTTATTTCATTTTCTTTATTTACATTCAGGAGCGTGTGTCCCTGTCAGACCATCCCCCTCCACCAGGCAGGTATCCCAGATAACCCAGTATCACTCAGAGAAAAGGGCAGACATGGGTGTGTGCTGCGCTCACCTTATCTCTTGGCCACAAGTGAGCCCTCGATGCCCACAGAAGGAATTAATGTTCTGTATTCCTGGTTCACTCGAAGTGAGTTATAGAGTACGACAGAAATTAAGCCAAATGCATACAGCCAGGTCTTTTGTAATTATCCATCTGCATATGACCCAGGGGACATTTCTTTTATTAGGCCTACATATCTTGAAGATGCAGGACAACAGAGGGGCTTTATGAGCTGTCAAAGCCCCTGGCGTTTGTGCAAACAGGTCATCCTGACCACAGCACACTGCTTACATTTGGCTTGTGGAAGGAGCAGCTCTGTACAAACTTCGAAATCCCTCAGCTGCTCTGCTGCCAACACAGCTAAGGGCAAGCAGAGAGATGGGGAGGCTAGCCAGAGAGTCCTGGGGCCACTGAGCCCACGCTCCTCATCCACTGCACTGCGCTGGGCTGCACAACACACGGAGATGGGGAAGAAAGGGCAAAACGTCCTCAAACAGGAGCTGGACTGACAGTCCTTAAGAGATCACATTCAAAACAGGAAAAAAAGCCACCATGACAGCAGTGAGCTTTCCCCACTCTTTCTGCCCTCTTCAGCTGTGCTCATTAATAGGTTCCTCATGAAGCCAGGAAGACTGTAATAGCGATGGATCCTAAACCAGCATATGCTTTGGGGGGTGGAGGGAGAAGAAGGGTAAACTAGAAAATGCCTGCTTGCTGGTAAGAAATTAGTTACTCTTCCCTCCCCCAGCCTTGGCAAAGGATACCTTGGGAGCTGGAAAACTGATCATTATGGTGACTTTCACCACTGTTAAGATTTGACTTTTACAAGGAATTACACCAGCAGATCTTTTAACAGATAAATGTGGTGCTGAACGTAAGAGTTCAGCAGTTCCCCAGGAGAGCTCGTGACACCAGCAGCCCTGTCTGCCCTGCCTGCTGCATGGCTCTGTGGGGAGGAGGAGATTAAATGGTTGATTTTGTGAAGTCCTCGCTATCTTCTCACTAGCAGAGACTTCTCTTTCTGGGAGAGTACTGCAACTGCTGCCAGAGGACTTGCTCAGGAACGATAACCCGGGTTCTACCTGATGGCTACATACACCTGGTATCACTGTAGGCTCTCCCACGGGTGACCCAGGCTCCAGCCCCATTCTCCTTGTCTGACAGGCTTGAATTACTCTGTTTGCTGGTTTGGGGTTTTTCCCTCAATCCTCTACACAATATATACATTTCTTAGGCCTCAGGACAATAAGGAGACTGAGGGACAGCAGATAATGTTAATCCCATCATTTCAATTCATCACCTTATCTTAGAAAATAACACTTTTACTTTAGATATTTTACTAGTGATTTTCTCATCTCTGGGGTGTATTAAGATGACCTAAAAATACTGACTTAGCAGAGCCCAAGGGTTTGCTAGAAGCAGATCAGGTTTCGCAGTTGGGCAGTTAACAGTCTCTTCTTCTTTTATGAGATTAGTCTGGGCACTGTGATTTCCAGAGGAAAGCAAACCTCTCCTGTACTAAGAATTTAGCAGGTGGAAACCAAATACAAAACCCAAAAGCTTTGATTTGCCTCAAATATCCTCCCGCTCCTATTACAAGCTCAACGTAGCAGCAACAGCAGACAATCCAGCAGTAGGATACAAACCACTCTAGTGCAGATCGACTGCTGTCACCAGCATCTCCTCTGGAAACCCAGCTGAAACAACAACTGCTTTAGTTTTAACACACAGAAAAGGAGGGGGAAAGCATCTCAAACACCAATTCATTTTTGCCCCCCAAGAAGAGACAATAACTTGTAATATGCCACAGGAATTCAAACTGATGTTCTTACAAAGAATTCTTCTTTGAAGTAGTTTATAATGGCAGAGGAGTGTCTAGGTAACCACCTTCACGGTAAGCAGGGACTAGAGATGCAGTTTAATACTTTTGTGGCTCTGGATAGAGATAAATACTTTTCTCCCCACAAATTCAATAAGGGGGTACAATGCAGTCATCCAGTTTAATTTAGTGGGACACCAAGAACAAGCACCCAGAGCAGCTGCTCAAAACCAGGTCTCTGAAGAGCTCTCTGTAATTACTGTAGGATTAAATAGTTTACTCACTGATCTGTACTGTTAAGTCATTGCTCATCAGAAAGCAATCTGTTTTAGGGCTCCTTGCTGGAATAACTACAATGCCAAGGCTACAATGCTTGTTGCATTCATGGAGGATCCCAACTTCTCAATTCACAAAAGGGACAGTACCACACCCATTCTGGATACCCTACAGGAAGCACAGAAATGTTAGTAGGACCTTTGTAATTATCCTCGCATAAACCTTCAGCAATACGTTGCCTACGGACATTGTGATTTAGCATATAATTATCTCATCATTCGGTGTAAAACAGAAACCAGAAACAAAGCACAATTAAAAGGATGGTGAGAAAAGAAAGCCATTCTAGACAAAGGTGATTGTTTAGAATGTTTGGTCTTACCCCGAAACCAATTGCTCATCAGTTAGAGGACATTGGTCTCTGAAATGGGAACATGGCCATAAACACAAAACAAAAAACACAAGGAAATAAACGAGGCAAGTACACAAAATACAAGAAAAAAAAAAGATATAATATTAAAAACTAGGATGAACTACTAAGGGTTAAACTCCTGTAAAGGAAATATAACTATTGAGAAGAGTCAGAAGTTAATGGTAGGTGAATTCCTGGGATATACAGCAGGCTTGGACTGACAACACAGAGAAAACAGGCAAAGGCATTTTAGCCCTCTCACTAGCACTGGCTGCTGTGATGTGTTCCCACCACATGATGCATTTCCAGAGCTGTACTTACACCGTACTTTTTAATTCATGCTTACCTTAAGAGAAAATAGAAGAGGTTACAGTCTGATTTAGAGCATATTCTAAACTTCAGTTTCTAGACTATTCCTAGCTTTTTCACCAAAGGAACATCCCCTGCAGCCCCAAATGACCCACAGTTCTTCACAACTGGTTCTGGTGCTTCCGTAGCCCCAAGACTTAGAAAAAAGGATGCCAAACACTTATTGTTGTGCACAGCCAGGGTTCTGCAAAGGGCCTTGCACACAGAGCCCCTGCTGCTCCTCGCCAGGGATGGAAACAATAGGAACAAGCCTGGCCAGAACCACAGCACAAGCATGAAGTCATTCTCCATCCCTGTCTGCCCCAGGCAATAAGCAAAAGCTTAGGAAGAGCAGGCTGGAAAAGTTTTCAAGGCAAAGAACCTGAAAACCTTCTTTACAACAGTGTGTAAAGTGCAAGGCTCTATTAACAGCTGTACGCACTTTCTTATCAGGGAAAAAACCAACTGTTTTCATTTTAACAGTCAACTTCCTTTTTTTCTTCCAATAACAAGACAAAAAAAGGCTTTTTTCCCCGAAACAAACTTCCTAAATATACTGAAAAAATGAATGTGACAAAAGGATTATACTGTCCACTTTAGAAATGGAAAACAAAATGAAAACCTCCAACACTTATTTAATCCAGAAGGCAACAGATTTCTACTGGTCATGTTGAAAAGGGAACCTAGTGCAATCCCAAACGACAAACTACACAAAGGGGTGATATTACAGGAAGGGTGTTTGAAGGGATGGACGGATGAATGGAAAAGCACGGGCTTACAGACAGGAAGCCTTTCAGAACAAATAGGAGGAAGAACACTGGAGTCCAGTGAAAGAGGGACAGAGGATACAGAAATGTTATCACAGGAGAGCTACTGTTTGTTAGAAAGGGACATTCAAGTCCTTGTTTGTCAGTAACTTGACTTCTTTTATAACAGAAGCTTTTGGCCAATTAATGACATCAATGCTGTCAAACTTGCTAAACCTCCTTCAGTTAGTTGTGCTGCTAAAAAATGCAAAGTCTGGCATAACATATGTTACTATACGTGCATCTTCACTAGCATTTTTGCTTGTCAACTACACCACCTTCAGAAAAACTACAAAAAAACATTTCAAACCAATTTAACAAAGCCTTATCTTCTGGCTTCAAAAGAGTAATTGCCTTACTTTTTTTTCAGAGGGAAAAAAAAAAATAAAAGAGATGAGACAGGCAGGCATCTCCTTAAGCTGTGAGGGGTATGTATTGCTTGTAAAGCACTCAAAAATTGAAGGATATTTTTGAAGAGAGCAAATGATGAAAGGCAGAGAAGCAGCCAGCAAAGAGAGATGCTTGACAGGCAATTTGTTTTGACAGTGACAGATTCTTCTGAATACCTTTTTGTTGCATCATCACCATCAACACACCTCAACCACTTCTGCTGCTTGAACATGCTTTTAAAAGAAAGAAAAACCTGTATTCTGAAGATCTAAACACATAGCTCCATTGACTAGGAATTAATATAAGCGAACACTCAGCAGTAACCTAGAGGTAGGACTGTCATTAATAAGCTACAATTGTCTATAAAAAAAACCCCCAAAAAGCATAATAATGACCAGGAAATTTGAGTCTGAAGGCTAATTGAAATCCAATTATGCATACAAATGTGCTACATGGAAATTGACAGTTAAGGCACCTAAACTGACCTAATTTTGTCTTTTCTGAGGCTATAAAGACAGACATATACCTCAACTGTTCCAGGGAAGATTAGCTTAAAAGTAATTGACCTGGGTTCCAATAGCTCAGGAAAAAAAGCAATACTGAACCTTACCCAGGATATAAATGGTGCTAAATTGCCAGTAAATTAATGGCAGCCATCTAGTACAAAAAAGGATGAATCCAACCCTCTTAAGATCTACTGCAGCAACCAGATAATCTGAAATAACCTTTGATACTGAACCTGAACACATGAGAAAATCCCAAACCTTCAACATTATCAAACTTGCCATATGCCATCAACTCAGCTGCCCACTGCAAATCCTCCAGTTGTGCCACCAAAATCATCTACAGATGATACTGATAAGAGGGTAATTGAAAGGAACCTTTTTGTCAACTCTTCCTTGAGGAAGCCTTCCAGAAATAATATGAAAACACTTAATAAATTATTTTCATCAAGAAAAACTCCAGTCAGAAGATCAGCACCAGTAGAAAACAGACTGGACTTCATGCTGATGAAATCTCTGCATGGACTAGTGAAGGCAGTGTTCCAGGCAGAGAACCACTGCACCATGGCACTGCCAAGAACCAACTCTCAGGGACACAGCTGCCACTGGGGGAATGGCTCTCACAAAACCAGATGCTCCATTCCTGGTCTCTCCAGCCTCAACTTGCATACGATTGTTGACCTTTCCTTGTTTACAAATCACATGCATCTCGCTCTCTCCAACAGTTCTGCACACTTCTGCCTCCACTCTCCCCTTAAAATCTCTTCTACTGCAAGGCAACAACTTCTGTTACTCCCAGAATGATCTGATACAAATATAAGGTCAGAGCAACCTGTTGTACACAGTTTTGAAGGTCCCTTTTTGCTTTGTACTGAAAGATGAGTCTGTACCCAAAACTTGCATATTTTTTCCACCTGTATCAGTAAGCCCGGTGAAAGAGACTAACTCCGCCAACAACTTCCTCTTGCCTAATATAAATTGACAGTATTTAGTATGTAAACAACATCAGTGATTTCTTCTACAAGCTGCTATCACTGAAGAGTTTGGCTTCTACATCAGCTGTATGGGATGCAGTGTATTTACAACTCTGATTACATTGGAACTGGGAAAAAGCTTTTCAATTAACAGACTGGAAACAAATGCAATTTTGAAAGATACTTGGAATTTCTGAATGCAGGTACCCAGCCACGCAAGCAGCAGAAGCAGGGTGCTGGACATCAGTGTTTGGCCTCTAGCAGAACCAACACTTTCAGAGCAACATAAATGCTCCTCTTCTTCTGTTTCCCTTTCATCTGCCTGGCAGCTAGAGACAAAAATGCAGGAGATAATATTAATAGACTTCTGGCTAACAGACCTGTGGTGACTGACACCTCAATTTCATCTAAGTAGATATAAGGTTTATAAACGCTGACCTTAGTCAGGTGCAGGCACCGCAGCAAGAATTTCTATCTACTGCTGTACACAAAACTGTACAAACGACAATTTATTTTTGTTGAAGACCATCACTGCAGAGGGGGATTTCTGTCTTAATATTCTTTCATTCAGCGCTTCAGCACTGTGATACATCACGCTTAGTGAGCTCAGTTGAGAGGTCATAAATTCTTTTAAACACTAAAAGCTTAATAACAAATGCTTGACAAGAAGATTAAGCACCAACTTTCGAGCTCAGAGATCTGGACACCACTGCAATGAAATAATTTAAATCTTCATTTAATGTAGGTTACAAGCCAGCACATTCAATCCACTTAAAATCAGTTTCAGGAAAATACTAGCAGTTTTCTCATCTGACCATAATTTGAAATTATAAAAGCTTTTCCTACATCACTGTAGTAGCCACATACTGCACCACACTAATTAAGCAAGCACCAAACTAACTCAGCACCACAGGCAACACCCAGAGAACGCAGCTCCACGTTAAGTCCTCTGTCCAACCTGCCAGAACAGCAGAGGCAGCAAGAATCAGTACCAGCCAGAAGCTGGTAGCGTTCCAACACCGTCTTAATCTACCCAGGGAAAAACCAGAGCTGGGGTTTTAAAGAGCAACTAACAAAATCCCTGAGATAACCAGCAAATGTGTGTATGGAGCCTTCCTAATGTGCATACAACTGTCCAGAGCACAGTCTGAAACGCCATTCTCCAAACTCACATCACCACGGCTTGCTCCCGCTGGAGTCGTGCCCTGTACCGTACTGCACTCCCTGGAGACACAACAGAATGCTGCGTGGAAGGTTTCTAAGACACCAGGAGAGGCAAGAAATACGAGTGAATTCAAGCAAAATGTGTTTTCGTAACATCCCAGCCCTAGAAAAACATACGAATGTGATGAAATTTTGCAAGGCTGGGATCTAAATTTCTCTTTTGGGGGCAAGTGACGAGTACTTTTTTTTACTCTTATATGAGAGAAGAGCAGCAACTGCCCCATTTTATTAATACTGGAGATTAAAACACATACCGCAAAAAAGATCTGCAACTGATCTCAGGGCCAACAAATGAAAAAACCTTTCTCTTTCCCACATTTCTCTCATATCTGATAGTGATAAATTTAGAACCAAGCAGCAGACTTCAAATTTCCTACAAAAACTAATCAGAGGGTCCACTTGTACATACATGCATACTGAAAAACACACTGCCTATTTTCAGTGTGTTTGTTACCCACTGATTTCCTGTAATTGAAAAACTATCTTTAAGTCTCAGTTTCCTTTGGAGCTACTATTTCACTCCACAGACACAAGGGCAGCTACATCTGGAGAAACAAAATTAGTCATTCATTAGTGCACAGCAATTCCATACGACAGTTACATGAGCTAGGGAAGAATTTGAGGCAACTGAATGATAATCCAGTTAGAGGTAGGCAGGTAAAGAAAAGTGGAATTTTGCCAAAGTATTAATACTTCTAGCTTTGAAAGAGTAATACTGTCTTTCTAACAAGCACAAAATACCTGGCCTATACCTTTCCCAGAAAACAACAGATACAGAAGCATTCCCTCATGAGAAATTCCTCATTACTAAGCACTAATTTACTCATAACTTAGCATTAAAACATTTTTTGGCAGGTCATCTTCTATACAGTCCGAGAGAATTTGCCTGCTGAATTAGCAGGCAAGAGAGCAAGCGGCCATCTCTCCCTGTTGCAAACTGAGGCAAGGAGAAATGTTTTTCCCTACCTGGAGTCCCCATCTTGATCTTCCGTGGTGTCACCAGAGCTATTCACAGCATATCGACTCCTTGGCTTATCTGAAACAAAGAATAAAGACATCTTTTTCAAGGAACAATCTCCTTAAAGCGTTCATTAAAATAAGTCCATTAAAAGAATACTTGTCTGTGCCCTTTTTAAAATTATCTGTAACAGAGATATATAAAAAAAGTAATATTAAAAGCAGAAAGCCCCTTCCTTTTTAGGCAGAAGTACCTGATCTTGTTTTTTTTATTCTCATTGAAAAACACATCAAAAAACAGGAGAAAGAGGTTTTCATCTTCAGGGGGTAAAGAGGAGAAAGCAAAACATTCACAGAAACAACTTTTCTCTCAAGGACCAGGTAGCAGTTTGCAGTTCGAGAGAGAGTGGAAAATAAAATTCCGACTAGTGCATTCCCCTCATTATTGCTCAGTTCCCAGGACAATGATAATGCTCCAGAAGCCCATGCTGCAGTCACAGGTATTGAAATCCTTTACCAACAAGAAGCAAAGGGTGAGAGGGAGACAGCCAAAAAAACCCCATGTTTTCAGATTTTACCTATATAAAGTGACTCGCAACCTAAACAGGGGTGGTCAAACCTTTCGTGACGTTTGGTGTTAGCAAACGACCCATGCAAAACAGCCTCATGACTTTAGGCCACGCACAAGACACTTGCCCACTGGCGCAGCCATCCTGCCTCCTGCCCCTATGGAATTCCCTATTGTTCCTTTTTTCCAGAAGAAATTAAACCTCTTCTACCTCATTATTCAACACACAGGACTAAAGTCTCTTAATTTCCACCCATTATCAGTTAAAGCTCACCTAGTGTCTTCTGAATCCTGTCTCCCAGTCAGTTCTTTCTCTCCTCACCCTCCTTCCCCTACAGCCCTTGAAACCCACACTGCTCATCCAGGAACACCAACAATTACACATGGATAAAATTAACGCAGGTTCAATTAACGCAGGCTGTGAGGCCTGTCTGTGAGGGGTGCCAGTGCACCTGAAGGCTATGAGGCCTGTGAGGGGCCTAAGGCTCGTGAGGGGGGTGCCAGGCCCCCATGGATGGCCTGAGGCATGTGACCAGGTGCCAGGCATCCACTGAGGGTCTGAGGTGTGTGAGGGGGCCTGAGGCGCGTGAGGGGGCCTGAGGCGCGTGAGGGGGTGTCAGGCCCCCATGGAAGTGTGTGAGGGGGCCTGAGGCCTGTGAGGGGGTGCCAGGCCCCCATGGAGGTGTGTGAGGGGGCCTGAGGCCTGTGAGGGGGTGCTAGGCCCCCATGGAGGTGTGTGAGGGGGCCTGAGGCCTGTGAGGGGGTGCCAGGCCCCCATGGAGGTGTGTGAGGGGGCCTGAGGCCTGTGAGGGGGTGCCAGGCCCCCATGGAGGTGTGTGAGGGGGCCTGAGGCCTGTGAGGGGGTGCTAGGCCCCCATGGAGGTGTGTGAGGGGGCCTGAGGCCTGTGAGGGGGTGCCAGGCCCCCATGGAGGTGTGTGAGGGGGCCTGAGGCCTGTGAGGGGGTGCCAGGCCCCCATGGAGGTGTGTGAGGGGGCCTGAGGCCTGTGAGGGGGTGCTAGGCCCCCATGGAGGTGTGTGAGGGGGCCTGAGGCCTGTGAGGGGGTGTCAGGCCCCCATGGAGGTGTGTGAGGGGGCCTGAGGCCTGTGAGGGGGTGCCAGGCCCCCATGGAGGTTTGTGAGGAGGCCTGAGGCCTGTGAGGGGATGTCAGGCCCCCGCGGAGGGTCTGAGGCCTGTGAGGGGATGCCAGGCCGCCACAGGGTGTGCGTGAGGCGGGTGTGTGGGACACCAGCCCCTCACCGGGGGTGTGAGGGGGTACCAGGGCCCCCCGGAGCAGCCGCGGCCCCCGGGCCCCGCGGCGTCGCGCACTTACTGGCCTGTGCGGCGGGGTGCTCGGCGCCGCGCTGGAAGGGGAAGCGGAACAGCAGCTTGTTGCCGCGGCTGCCCGAGCTCACCAGGATAACGCTGATGGGGCTGGTGCTCTCGCCCATGCCGGCAGGGCACGGAGCGGACCGGCACGGCCCGCAGGAAGGCTGCCCGCCACGGCCGCCTTCAGCTTCCGCTTCCGCCCGGCGGGGCGGGGCTGCCGGGGACGCTGCGGGGCCGGGGATGGCGGCTGCGGGGCTCCCGGAGTGGAGCTGGACCCCCGCGCCTCACAACCCGGCACAGACCCGGCCCCCAGTACAGCCCAGTGCCCCCAGTTCAGCACAGCGATCCCAGTTTAGAACAGCACCTCACAGACTTGTCCCCCAGCAGACTCCAGTGCCCGCAGCTCAGCCCAGCACCTCACGGACCCGGCCTCCAGTACAGCCCAGTGCCTCCAGTTTGGAACGGTACCTCACAGACCCGGCCCCCAGTACAGACCAGTGCCTCCAGTTTGGAACGGCACCTCACAGACCCGGCACCCAGTACAGACCAGTGCCCCCAGCTCAGCCCAGCACCTCACAGACCCGTCCCCCAGTGCATCCCAGTGTGCCCAGTTCAGCACAGCACTTCACAGACCCAGCCCCCAGTATAGCCCAGTGCCCTCAGTTCAGCAGCTCATATCCCCGCAGCCCAGTCCCCCAGTACAGACCCGTCCCCCAGTGCATCCCAGTGCCCCCAGCTCAGCACAGCACCTCACAGACCTGGCCCCCAGTACAGCCCAGTGCCCCCAGTTCAGCCCAGCACCTCACAGACTTGTCCCCCAGTAGACCACAGTGCCCCCAGTTTAGAACAGCACCTCACAGACCTGGCCCCCAGTATAGCCCAGTGCCCTCAGTTCAGCACCTCACATCCCCGCAGCCTGGTCCCCCTGTACAGACCCGTCCCCCAGTGCATCCCAGTGTGCCCAGTTCAGCCCAGCACTTCACAGACCCGGCCCGCACTACAGCGCAGTGCCCCCAGTTCAGCACAGCACCGCACAGACCCAGCCCCTGGTACAGCCCAGTCCCCCCAGTACAGCACCTCACAGACTTGTCCCCCAGTACAGCCCAGCAATCCCAGTTCAGAACAGCACCTCACAGACTTGTCCCCCAGTACAGCCCAGCAATCCCAGTTCAGAACAGCACCTCACAGACTTGTCCCCCAGTACAGCCCAGCAATCCCAGTTCAGAACAGCACCTCACAGACTTGTCCCCCAGTACAGCCCAGCAATCCCAGTTCAGAACAGCACCTCACAGACTTGTCCCCCAGTACAGCCCAGCAATCCCAGTTTAGAACAGCACCTCACAGACCTGGCCCCCAGTACAGCCCAGTGCCCCCAGTTCAGCACAGCACCTCACAGACCCAGCCCCTGGTACAGCCCAGTGCCCCCAGTACAGCACCTCACAGACTTGTCCCCCAGTACAGCCCAGCAATCCCAGTTTAGAACAGCACCTCACAGACTTATCCCCCAGCAGACCCCAGTGCCCGCAGTTTAGAACAGCACCTCATAGACCCGGCCCCCAGTACAGCCCAGTGCCCCCAGTTCAGCACAGCACCTCATGGACCCGGCCCCCAGTACAGCTCAGTGCCCCCAGTTCAGCACAACACTTGACAACCCTGTCGCCCAGTACAGCCCAGTGCCCCCAGTTCAGACCAGCAACTTGCACACCCAGTACAGTCCCATCTTGTCTGCCATTACAGCCCTGTAGCCCCCGAGTACAGCCCAGTGCTCCCAGTTCAGACCAGCTCCTCATATACCTCCCACCCCCATCCCCCAGTACAGCCCAGTGCTCCCAGTTCAGACAAGCACCTCGTCCCCAGCTCCCAGCCGGCTCAGCCCATTGTCCCCAGCACAGACCAGGACCCCCAGTCTGCCTGTGGTGGCCCCTTCCCCAGGTCTCCAGCCCTGGTGCTGGCCCTGGAGCCCTGGAGCAGGGGCTGCCAGAGGCCTGCCCCCCCCGCCCCATTTCTTTGGGTCACTTCTAGTGATTCGGCCAGTTCAGCCATTACTAGTCCAAAATTTCACTCATAGCTGGTGGCAAATGGCAGTGAGGGGTCATCCCCTCCTGGTGTGGTCACCATTGCAGGGTGTCCGTGGGAGCCAGGCTGTGGAAATCGGACCCTTCAGCTCCCCATGCTCCTGGA
Source organism: Calidris pugnax (assembly GCF_001431845.1). Classification (NCBI taxonomy): domain Eukaryota; kingdom Metazoa; phylum Chordata; class Aves; order Charadriiformes; family Scolopacidae; genus Calidris; species Calidris pugnax. The sequence goes on from NW_015090794.1 coordinate 12,105,900, forward strand.
AAGGCACGCTTGGTTGTGTTCCTCACCTTCCTTGCAAGATCTCAGGGGGCTTCACAGCGCTGAGACAACTAGGACAAGAGGAGATGGCCTCAAGTTGCACCAGGGGAGGCTTAGAATGGATATTAGGAAAAATTTCTTCACAGAAAGGATTATCAAGCATTGGAACAGGCTGCCCAGGGAAGTGGTGGAGTCACCATCCCTGGAGGTGTTTAAAAGACAGGTAGACATGGTGCTGAGGGACATGGTTTAATGGTGGTTTTGGCAGTGTTTGGTTAATGGTTGGTCTCGATGATCTTAAAGGTCCCTTCCAACCCAGACAATTCTGTGATTCTGTGATTCTATGAACTTGCCCGGTGGTTCCTGTAACCTTACTCCCAGCTGGCAGCTGTCTCGGTGCATCCGTCTTATTTTGTGTTCAACCGAGATCAGAAAATTATCAGCAAGTATGCTGGAGGATGTCCTGGGTTTTGCGTGTAAATTCTCCTGCATTTGATTGCAATATTTGGATGTTTGAACCCTCTGAGATACCCCCGCTTACTCTGCGTCCCCCCCGGGGGATGGCAGGCAGCGGTGGGTGGCTGCAGAGGGAGCTGAGCAGGGGCAGGGCGGCCGTAATCTGTGGGGCCCTTCTCCTCCACGAGGCCGGCGATAACAATTGGGGCAAGAGAAGGTGTCACTGAGGGGGGAGAGTTGGCTGAGGGTGATTAAAGAGCAGTCGTGTTATCACAGCAGAGCATTCCTCCCGCCCCAGCCCTGGGCAGCCACGTTAAAACTTCCCGGCGTGACTGCTTCAAGACAGAATTTTCCTTTCTTAACTAATAAATATTTATTGTAAATAAATACCTCTCGTATACACATATTTCTCATTTCCAGCTCTTGGAGGCTGGGGTTTAGTTAAAGTAAACTGCTGCAAGCTGGTAGGAAATTAGAGAATAAAGCCAGGATTTAGATTCCACTTTTAAGATCTCCAAAACGTGACACAGCCAAATTTTGTCAGAGTAAGAGCAGATGAAATGTGCCTTATTCTTTCCCTTATCCCCAGGAATTCCCTTCCAGGGGGAGGCCATCCCTGTGCAGAGCGCAGGCCTGTGGGGAAAGCTATCCCTGATCTCACCACGGTGCCTTTCAGCTGGTCACGGTCAGGGTTGACAGAAATTATAATCCCACTTTTCTAACGAGCAAACAAGCCTCTTGCTCTCTTCTGCCCTTTGAAATGAGAAACTGGCAGCCTGCTTTTGGAGCAGGATTGAGAAAGACCTACGTTAATACTGAAAACCACCTTTGGTGTCACCTTTGGTGACATTACACAGGTTCATGGCAAATATTCAGCATCTGTACATGGGTGGACATTCTGCCAGGGGGTTATGAATCATAACTATGAGCAGCAGCAGCAAGAGAGCAAGGCAGATCTGGTGAGGGTTTCCAGAGGACTCTTCATCATGGGTCCTGTGACGAGGGGAACACCAGCGAGCATGTTGTCCAACTCCTGGTGTCCCTCAGGCCAGGACCTCTTTGTCTCACTACCAGCTGGAGCACCGGGATGGAGGAACTTGGCTGAGAGGTCCCTGCAAGGACAGAGACCATCACTCTCCACCTTACATTGCAGCATGTGGCCATGGATCACACTTCTCTCACCAGGCATGTTCCTGAGGAGCAGGAACATCCCCAGTGCAGCTGTCCCCAGCGCAGCCCTGATCCTGGGCAGGTGATGAGCTCCTTCTATCAAACCACTGTCATCTTTTGTCTGCTCTGGCTTTTGTGATGGTGCAAAAGTACTCTCAGAAAATAAATTAAAATCCCATAAAGATTTCAGCAATGACCAACCCTCCTGTGTGGTCATCACTCTGACCCTCATGTCTACACAGACCTTAATCTTACAGTCGTGGAGGATCAATGTTCAGGGTTAATAGTAGGCAGCAAAATAGGATGGAGTCTTGATGGTCTCTGCCTTATCCCCGGGTACATCTGGGTCACCGTCGCTTCCCTCATGCGTTGATTGAGTGACCTCTGATTAAAAGCAATCTCACAGAGGAGAGCTTGGAGCGCAGCCATGCAGCGAGCAACGTATAAGAGGCAGCACTTTGGGGAGGAGACAAGAACATTATATAAATGTACATTTAACATATTTATTTTCATCGCAAAAGGCAAGTTTTCTAAAATGTGTGTAGCAAGGGATGATGAATACAGGCTCCCTTGATACCCACATACATTTAAGCTGTATAAACTGAATATTGCCTTTTCCGGTGGCCTGACTGCGGGACTGTCCATCCCATCAGGGGCACTTTTAATGGGAGACTGCTCTGCACAGCCTCTGTGCAGTTAGCTCTGGCATTTCAGGGGACATGTGTGGTATTTATCAAAGGGAAGATATACAAAGAGCACTCTGATAATATCCCTTATTATAAAGCCATTGCCTTCACTGGGTCTCAGGTGACTCCCCTCTTGTGTCCCCTGTTAAAGTGAGGTACCGAGAGAAGTGCATTGCCCAGCCAGCCAGTGGGCAGGAGGGCTGGGGAGGGAGCTATGGTACTGAACACGATCTTAATGAAATCCCAGCTAAGGTGGTGGCCTCCTCAGAGGGGGTGAAGATCACCAAACCCAGCCAGGCTTGAAGACCAAGAAGCATCAGGTGCTTTGTGCCTGCCCTTTGGGAAAGCCCAAGGCTTCTCTGGCTTCATCAGGCAGGTCACATGCAGAGAGGTTTGAATTCAGAGCCCAGTGCAAAGCCCAAGGAGTGGGTCAGAGCCCTTCTGCGAGTGACACTGCAGCCACCAGAACAGTGGGGACACGAGAGGATACAGCAGCCACAGTCTGACCCTGTCCCTATTACTTCTCTAGCACCACCGGTTCATTCCCATCTGACCCAAGGACACAGTGGCAGCGGCAGAGCCACGGCCTCAGGAGTGTATCAGCTCCTCTGGGCTATAAAGTCTACCCAGAGAGACCTATCACCATGTGAAGGCACAGAAGAAGACCCCACCATCAGCACAGCACACATGAAAGCCTAGCTCCCACCCAAACCCCAACTCCTGCCGGCAATGGGGTTGCCCTGCGTGGCAGCGTGGCACAGCACCCTGTGACTCCCAAGAGGAGCTCCAAGCTTGGTGCCTGCTCCTGTGGGACACTTAGTGGGGCTGGGTGGTGTGATTGCACTGGCATTGCTATTTTTGTGCAGATAACAAGCTGGACGTACTGCAATGCACGCACGAGCCAAGTACCATTAGATCCCTAGAAGGACTTTCCTCTCAGCAGGACAAGCATGTCTGGGGAGCATCCTCTGCAGCAGTCAGCAGCGTTGCTGTGAAACGCAGGCACGTCTTGGCGAGGAATCTGGCTTATACATATCAACCTCCTCCGCACAAGCGTGCGAGGCTCTTTGGGCAGGGGACACTATCTGCCCTCTCTGGCTGTACCTGCCAGCTTTCCGTGCACGGCTGCCAGCACCCAGCAGTGATGTGTGCGGCTGATGCAGTTTATCTGGGTGGCAGAGAGATTTACCTCTGCTTCGTGTGCTGGCAGGAGACTCATTCCCCGAGGTTCAGCAGCGACCATCTCCAGTAGGGTATTTCTTTGACATTTTGCCCACTTATCTGTGATAACAGACTTTTGTTGGTTCTTCCCTTGGCTTGTTTGGTCCTTCACCCATCAAGTGTGCCCATGCCCTGAAGCTGCAAGACATCTATCCTGGGACCAGGCTTTCCTGCGTGCGTCCAGCATGTGGCACACGCCAGCACTGGCTGTGGTGCTGAGAGTTATTTTACACACAAGGGGTAATTAACAGTAAGATCACACAGCTAGAAATCAAAGAGGTACCATATGAGGCATTTAGTGATGAAAAAAAGGGTCTGACTGGGCTTACTCACACACTCCTTCTTTTCTCTAGGACCTTACTCAATTTCATAAGCCACCTCTCCCTGTATCTGTAGGAATCATTACTATTGCTGCCATGATAAATAATATCAATTGTGGGCTGTGTTCCTAATCCTTTGCCAGAGGCTGGCAAAGTGAAGTCCTGGCAGCATTGAAGCAAATGGCAAAATCTCCGCTGATTCATACAAAATCAGGGTCTCACTCCCCCTCTGAACTCTACAGCACGTCTCCCAGCCTGTCTCCAGCACTACTTAGGAATCATTTTATATGAAATACCGTGCCACGTGGAAACCAGATATACTGGAAGTGCATCATGTGGCACAGAAAGGCCCAGTCTTGTGTTCTCCTCTGGGAAGCAAGGCAGAAAATGCAGATTTTTCTCCAAGCTCCTTAGTGTGCCTGACGTGCATATGCTCCTCAGCCTAAGGATGTGTCCTAACGCTCCGTTGCTGGAATTTTCCAGCATTATCTGTCTGTTCACGTATCAATATGTGTCCAGACAATTTCTTTGGGCCACACAGCCATTACGTTAAGAAGCAAGAAGCTGATAACGCCAGCAAGCAATGAGGCCAGTGTGCTGACCCTTGCCGAAATAGGAGATAAGAGTCTCCCACCTCCATGGGTGGACCTCTGGAGTGACCAATGAGCGTGGACAGACGCCAAGGTCTGCTCCCCCCTTCCTCTTTATAAGCAGGGCCATCAGGGTGATGAGTCCAAACCTGCTCTGAGCGTTCACTGCGAGGAGCCTCAGCCTTCACCCTCCTGCACGATGACGCTGACTCAAGCTGAGAAGGCCGCCGTGGTCGCCATCTGGGCAAAGGTGGCTACCCAAGCCGATGCCATCGGAGCAGAATCACTGGAGAGGTAAGACCCCCAGAAGCCCTCCGAAGAGGGTGCCTCCTCTGGCTTTGCTGTCAGGATGCACCTCATGTAAAACTGGCACGAGTGAGAGCAGTCTGGGACTGGTGAGAGTTGATGGATGACCTCTGTGTATGTCCTTTTCTGGAATTATATCTGTGCTACTAAATGCTAATAGATGGCTTCAAGATCTTACAGCAAAACATAATTTTCTAAGCAATTCTAATGCTTTATTACCCGTTATAGCAATTCAGAAGAACTCATAGCCAGGAGCCCTGGTGAGGAATTCAAAGTCATTCGTACTCGGTGTCCTGAAATAGGGTTATCACTCTTGGGAAATGAACTCAAAGTGGTTTGTTGTAGAAGTGATGCAATTTCTGTATAAGTGTTGTGCTTTCTCTTGCAATTTCTAGGCATTAAGAGAAGAGCTGTCCACTAAATTCACTGGGTATGCTTCATTGTTCCAGTTGATAAGTACCAAACTGTTAGGAAATGAGACAACTGGACCCCCTGTTGAAGTATAGCACAGTAACCCAAAGTTCATACAAATTAAGCAAGTTGGTACAAAAGGGGTAATAGCCTGGAAATCGTGCAGAAATTATGATGTTATTTAAATGTTATTTACAAGCTCAATATAAAGTATTGCGATATTCCTTCCAGGACTCTGAATACCACCCATATCAATTCTGGTTCATTTCAGCTCGTATTAGCTTGAAGATCCTGCAAACTGGCTTACAATAGGAAATGTAGGGACAATTTGGGGCTATTATTGATTTTAAAATACTCTCCCCCCCAAAAACCCAAAATACATTAAGTTATAAATTCTTTTTAACATTTCATTCTTCTCTAATACTTACAGATTAGCCCACTGTCTAATTTGCATGTACTGCAGAAGAGGTTTAAGAGCAGAAAGACCTTCTTAATGGAGGCTTAGAGATCCCAAAGCTCTGTCACGATGGCTGAAGGGGTGCACTTCTGCAGCTGGCGGGTTTACCCTGCACCAGCTCTGGGGTTTTACCATCTCACACATGTCGCTTCCACTGCTGTACCTTATTCTCCTGTTCTCCTCCAGGCTTTTCTCCAGCTACCCCCAGACGAAAACCTACTTCCCTCACTTCGATCTGAGCCAAGGCTCGGCTCAGCTTCGTGGTCACGGCTCCAAGGTCATGAACGCCATTGGGGAGGCTGTGAAGAACATTGATGACATTAGAGGCGCCTTGGCCAGGCTCAGTGAGCTGCACGCTTACATCCTTAGGGTGGACCCAGTGAACTTCAAGGTGAGTGAGCACAAAGGCTTTCAGGGATGGAAACTGCCCCCACAGATTTAGTGGCCACACATCATTTTGGCTAATGGCAGCTTGATCAGACTTGCCAATTTGCGTCGCTGCTTGTTCTCCACCTGATTTTAACCTGAGGCTGGACCTTTAAATGAAAGATTTGGTCTAGTCCAAGCAACGAACTACTCTGGGGGGCTCCTATGGTTTGTGTAGACACACCTGAGTCTCTGCTGCCTTTGTTGTAGTTTATGAACCTCCTTCGCAAGTCAAGTTATATCACCCATCTTGAACAAAGTAAATTCTAAACATTCCCACTTTGTTGCACTTCCCTTTGGGGAGGAAGTAAGGGACATTTGGAAAGAGGGAGAAATATTGACCCCCTAGACTGACATCTGTTACTGATTGCGATGGGTTTCATCCTGGTTTCCCTTACAGCTGCTTTCCCACTGTATCCTGTGCTCCGTGGCTGCCCGCTATCCCAGTGACTTCACCCCAGAAGCTCACGCTGCGTGGGACAAGTTCCTGTCCAGTGTTTCCTCTGTTCTGACTGAGAAGTACAGATAAATGGCCTCCACAGAGGGTGAGGGACGCACGTCCATGGTGCACCCCATTTGCCAGGCCCCAGGGTATTCACCCCTTCCTACGCCGTCCTCTCAAATCCCCTACGCAGGGGCTCGGTCATCTGCAAAACCCAATAAATAATTCAAATGTAAGATACAGTCTCTGTGCTTTCATCTCAGTGTTCCATCCACACCTTACTGTTCAGGCAGGGGTGTTCTGAAATATCTGCACAATATGGAGGGGGAAATATTAAGATATGTAAACTCATGTACTAATCCATGTACTAATGAATTCATTTCTTCACTGTGGTGGAGGGTGGTGGAGCACTGGAACAGGTTGCCCAGGGAGGTGGTTGAGGCCCCATCCCTGGAAATATTCAAGGAGAGGCTCGACGAGGCCCTGGGCAACCTGGTCTAGTTGGGGGTGTCCCTAATGACTGCGGGGAGGTTGGACTAGATGACCTTTGGAGGTCCCTTCCAGCCTGGGCAATTCTATGAGTCTATGATTCTATGATTCTATGTACTAATTCATGTGCTAAGATGTGTAAATTCAGACAGAATAACATAATATTCAGTGGCTATAACATAACTTTGAGCAGAAGCCCAGAACAGGTTAGAGCCCTGTGACTGCTACTGCTTACCAAAGGTATATCCACCAAAGACTGTTTCCAGGTTGACCTGGATATTGAAAGGACCCAGGCTTTTTGTTTGGCCTATCCAGAACTCACCACAGCCTGTTGTGAGCAAAACCTGCATTGCCATATGTTGTGATGTGCCCAGAATGATGCTGGGCAGTGTCTTCTCATGTTCCTCTCCAAGGGCTATGGAGAAGGTATCTGAAGTGCTTCATGAACACCTGGGGCTGTCACACCTGCTAGACAGGTTTGGTAAAGGGACCATCCCCTCAGCTTCACATCTTTTATTTTTATATAGGGAACTTTACATGCATTTGAAATTTGGGAATACTAGTGGCCACTGGAGATCAGTGTTGATGGCATCTTGGGGACCACAAATTCACAGGATTTCTCTGGAAAGCAGTGACAGGGAAGAGTACGGAACTGATGATCACCCTGGGGGGAGCACAGGGATCCTCCATATGTACCTGTTGTGGGTTTAACCCCAGTGGACAGCTAAGCACTGCAGAATCCCCCTCAATGGGATGAGGGGAAGAGGAAAGGAAGAATAAAAGCAAGAAAACTTGGGGATCAAGATCAAACAAACAGAAATAATTGTTTAATAATTGAAAGATAAGTGGAAGAGGAGGGAAGAAAACAAAACAAGTGATGCAAAGACAATCACGCACCACCTCCTGCGGGTAGACTGATGCCCAGCCAGTTCCTGAGAAAAAAAGATGGGTAACCCCCCTAAAAACCCTTCTTTTCCCCTTTATTGCTGAGCGTGGCATTATATGGTATGAAATACTTCTTTGGTTAGTTGGGGTCATCTACCTGGTTGCGTCTCCTCCTGGCGTATCATACACCCCAAAATCTGTTCCCTGGAGGGCAGAGTGAGAAGCAGAGATGATGCACTACATTTAAATCCACAGCTTAGATGGTAGGTCAGCATCTGGAATGTCCCTAACCCAAAATTTGCATCAATAACTTCGTACAGAGGCTGAGTGAAGGATGTGACAGTCTCGAACCACCATATGCCCTGCAGATTGTCCCAACATTTATGGAGTGGCAGGAGCACACGCTGGGGTGGGAAGAAGGGAAGAAGCCCAGGCCTGACAAGCATCACGGGACAGACTTTGGGAAGACCATGCACCCAAAAAGGAGGTTCTTCTCCATCCAGATTTCTCCAGGCATCTGGAGAGATGGTGTTTCCCACGTTTAATCCCCAGTGCCACCTGAGAGGACTCATCCATGGCTCCTGCTCAGAGGTCCATGGGTTTTTTTAAGCAGAGAGGAGTTGGATGCACCAGAGTCTGGAGGACATGAGGGACACAGGGACACATGTGGGATGCACACGGGAGCCAGGGAGGACCAAGACCTGGAGGGGATGATGCATCCCAACAGGAGACCTAAGGACACGCCGGTCAGTGAGGCCAAGGTTGTGGCATCCATGGGACATGCTGGTGGCTGCTATTGACCATGGGGTGCCCCCAGCCCCCAGCCTTGTGTGGGGCTGCTGCAGTGGGGCAGGACAGGGCAGACGGGCCCCCTTGGGGCCTCCTCGGGGCTGGGCCCCCCAGGGAAGCTGGGGCCCCCCAGGGCAATGCCGCAGCCGCTCCCTAGGCCTGGTACCGGCGGCCGCGGCCCCGCCGCCCCTCAGCGCCGATAAGATAAGGCGGGGGTGGAGGTGCTGGCTGCTATAAGAGGGTGTCCCCGCAGATGCTGCTGCTACCGAGTCCTGCCCACCCCTGCCACCAGCCGCCACCATGCTGACCGCCGACGACAAGAAGCTGATCCTGCAGATCTGGGAGAAGGTGCTCGGCCACCAGGAGGACTTTGGAGCCGAGGCCCTGGAGAGGTGTGGGCCGGGCCCGGGGACCCCACGGGTGATGGGGGCGAGAGGGTGGGAGCACCATGGAGGGGGCCTGGTGTGGGGGGACCCGGCTGGGGGTCGGCGGCACTGACCCTCCCGTTCCGGCAGGATGTTCATCACCTACCCCCAGACCAAGACCTACTTCCCCCACTTTGACCTGTCACACGGCTCTGACCAGATCCGCGGCCATGGCAAGAAGGTGGTGACCGCCTTGGGCAACGCCGTCAAGAACATGGACAACCTCAGCCAGGCCCTGTCCGAGCTCAGCAACCTGCATGCCTACAACCTGCGTGTCGACCCCGTCAACTTCAAGGCAGGCGGGGGACGGGGGACAGGGACTGGGGGATGGGGGAGAGGGGACGGGGAGTGGGGGACAGGGATGGGGGGGCCAAGGGGGTTGTAGCAGTGGTGCTGAGCCCTGTTTTTTCCTTGCAGCTGCTGTCGCAGTGCTTGCAGGTGGTGCTGGCCGTGCACCTGGGCAAAGACTACAGCCCCGAGGTGCACTCCGCCTTTGACAAGTTCCTGTCGGCCGTGGCCGCCGTGCTGGCTGAGAAGTACAGATGAGCTGCCGCCCGCGCCCCAGTGCCATCAATAAAGACACCTTTGCCACAGCACCGTGTCCGTCTGTGCCGGGGTGGGGGGGACCGGGGTGGGCTGGGGTGTTGCGGTGCTCCCGAGGGAGCCAGGGAGGGAGCTGGCGGTGAGGCCGGCCGTGGTGCAGGTGGGCAGCACTGGCCATGGGCTCCCTGGATGGCCCTCTGAGGGTCCTGCCTGCTTCCACCCCCCCAGCTTGGGATGCGGACGATGCTGGTAGCAGGACCCAGGGAATGGAGCTCGGCCTGTTGCCCTTCCCTGTCTGCATCCCTCTGGGAGCTGGGCGAAGGATGCACCATGCCAAATGTGGTTCTTGCATCCCCTTGAAGGATTCTCCAGGTGAGGGTAGGATTAATCCCTCCTTGCTCCATCTATCACGGTGGTTGTTTAGGACTTTATTGGGGATGCTGTGGGAGCTCAGTGCCTGTGTGAGCTCCAAAAGCAGCCAGACAAGTTCATGGAGTGAAGAAAAATCCACTGCAGACCATGAAGCACAAACACTGTTCTTGGGTTCAAGCCCCTGAGCCACAAATCCCCGTCAGGGATTGCCAGGGAAGTGCCCCCACTCCTGCCCTGGGTGTCTGTGCTTCCCCTGGCAATGGGACAGGGTGGGAGCAGAGTGGGCAGAGCCACAGTATGGCACAGGGCCACCAGTTTCAGGGACTGGGGGCCTAATTTAAAAAACAACAACACTGTCTTTGGATCACAGGTGATGGGTTATGAGATACTGCTGAACTAGCCTGGGGTTTGCTCTGTGCTGTTGCACCAAAGGGAGGAGGAGAGCATTCATGAGGGATGGGACATGGTGTGCCAGGAGAGCGAGTGCAGGCAGCAACCGGGTGCTGGGGATGTGGGGTCCCTGCCTGCACCGAAACACAGGGCTGGGGGTCCCCACCTGCACAGAAACACGAGGCTGGGGGTCCCTGCCTGCACAGAAACACAGGGCTGGGGGTCCCTGCCTGCACAGAAACACAGGGCTGGGGGTCCCCACCTGCACAGAAACACGAGGCTGGGGGTCCCTGCCTGCACAGAAACACAGGGCTGGGGGTCCCTGCCTGCACAGAAACACAGGGCTGGGGGTCCCCACCTGCACCAAAACACAGGGCTGGGGGTCCCCACCTGCACAGAAACACGAGGCTGGGGGTCCCCACCTGCACCAAAACACAGGGCTGGGGGTCCCCACCTGCACAGAAACACAGGGCTGGGGGTCCCCACCTGCACAGAAACACAGGGCTAGGGGTCCCCAGGCCACCTTGGCCCTTACTCCTGCAAGCATACTCATGAACCCACAGCACTTTTCCTCCACCCTCAGGCACATCCCAGTCAACACCCCAGTGTCCTCATGTGCGTTAACACCCATTTATTCTTGTGCCACCAGTTTGAAGGGTTCTTCTGCCCCCTCGATGCAGGTGAAGGCAGACATACCACCCCACTGCTGGTTCCCTGGGCTCCACTTCCCAGAAGAGCAGCTCCCCCACCCACCAGCCATGGAGGAAACACGGGTGTGAACTGTCCCCTGCCTGCCTGCCCCAGCCCTCGAACCTACTGGAAGCACCGCAGGCCCCCTCACCCTCTTCATCTTCCTCACCATCCTCATCTTCACCTTCTTGCCTTCCTAGCCTTCATCATTTGGGGCACATGGGGCTCGCCATGGGTCCTGCCTGTCTTCCTTCCTTCCCTGAGCTCCTACTGCTGTGGGCAGTGCTTCCATCAGTGCTGATCCCTGTGACTCTGCCAAGTGTCCCCGCTTCCCAGGGGTCATGGTCACCCGGTCCCCCCGCAGCACTGGGGCCAGCCCCGTGTCTGTGGGGCAGGGCAGCTCTGGGGTCTGTACGCAAAGGGATGTGACTGCGGTTTGGGGAGCAGGGGGTGAGGAGGACACACGCTTTGGGGTGCACGGGTTTGGGGTGCTCTGAGGGAACCAGAGCAGAAGGTGCAGGGGGGCAGCGCGGGTGAGTGGCTGTGTACAGGGACCATGTTGGATGGCAGGGTGTGTGTAGGGGCAGCGTGTTTGTGTACAAGGATTGCCCAGAGAAGCTGTGGCTGCCCCGTCCCTGGAGGGGTTCAAGGCACTCTGCCAAGTGTCCCCGCTTCCCAGGGGTCATGGTCACCCGGTCCCCCCGCAGCACTGGGGCCAGCCCCGTGTCTGTGGGGCAGGGCAGCTCTGGGGTCTGTACGCAAAGGGATGTGACTGCGGTTTGGGGAGCAGGGGGTGAGGAGGACACACGCTTTGGGGTGCACGGGTTTGGGGTGCTCTGAGGGAACCAGAGCAGAAGGTGCAGGGGGGCAGCGCGGGTGAGTGGCTGTGTACAGGGACCATGTTGGATGGCAGGGTGTGTGTAGGGGCAGCGTGTTTGTGTACAAGGATTGCCCAGAGAAGCTGTGGCTGCCCCGTCCCTGGAGGGGTTCAAGGCCAGGCTGGATGGGGCAACCTGGTCAAGTGGGAGGTATCCCTGCCCATGGGATTGGAATGAGATGATCTTTAAGGTCCTTTCCAACTCAAAGCATTCTGTGATTCCATAGGGATGGTGTCTGTCCCCATGTCTGTGGGGCAGGGCAGCTCTGGGGTCTGTACGCAAAGGGATGTGACTGCAGTTCGGGGAGCAGGGGGTGAGAAGGACACAGGCTTTGGGGTGCACCGGTTAGGGGTGCTCTGAGGGAACCAGAGCAGGAGGTGCAGGGGGGCAGCGCGGGTGAGTGGCTGTGTACAGGGACCATGTTGGATGGGGCAGCGTGTTTGTGTACAAGGGTTGCCCAGAGAAGCTGTGGCTGCCCCGTCCCTGGAGGGGTTCAAGGCCAGGCTGGATGGGGCAACCTGGTCAAGTGGGAGGTATCCCTGCCCATGGGATTGGAATGAGATGATCTTTAAGGTCCTTTCCAACTCAAAGCATTCTGTGATTCCATAGGGATGGTGTCCGTGTAGGAGCCATGCGACACGGCAGTGCCTGTAGCAGGGCAGTTGAGGTGTGTGTGTGTAGGCTGTGTTGGATGGGTCACTACGTGCAGGTGCCCGTGGGGCTGCATGAGGGTGTTGGGAACACTGGGCAGGCTGCCTGAGGGGCACAGACTCCCACCATGCTATTGACCCCACAACCCCCATGTCCTGCCAGAACACACACAGGCTCTGGGGGGACCCAGGTCTCAGGGGGACCTCAGCCAGTGCCCCCACACCGAGCCCTGAACCCATCCTGTGCCGGGAGGGGACACACACAGACTCCTCCAGTGCAGACCCCAACCTGGACCCACACCAGTGCAGACCCCAAACCTAAACCTACACCTGAACCTTGACCCTCACCCTAAGCCTAACCCCGCAGCCATCCCTTGCCAGAGGGGATGGACCGCCCCGCCTGCGCTGATGCCAGCCCTAACCCTAATCCTGGCCCAAATCCCGGCTGCTGTCGGGGGGGCAGTGACCCCCCCAGCCGGTGCGGGTGCCGGTGCGGTGGGG
>NW_015090794.1:12119813-12120799 GCF_001431845.1 Calidris pugnax
CCGATCCTCCCCTCCTTCCCTGACATGGCGCCAGCTCCAGCTAATCTCCCCCAAACACAAACGATAAGAACCACCAGCCATGGAGGAAACACGGGTGTGAACTGTCCCCTGCCTGCCTGCCCCAGCCCTCGAACCTACTGGAAGCACCGCAGGCCCCCTCACCCTCTTCATCTTCCTCACCATCTTCATCTTCACCTTCTTGCCTTCCTTGCCTTCATCATTTGGGGCACACGGGGCTCGCCATGGGTCCTGCCTGTCTTCCTTCCTTCCCTGAGCTCCTGCTGCTGTGGGCAGTGCTTCCATCAGTGCTGATCCCTGTGGCTCTGCCAAGTGTCCCCCCTTCCCAGGGGTCACGGTGGTCACCCGGTCCCCCCGCAGCACTGGGGTGTCCCCATGTCTGTGGGGCAGGGCAGCTCTGGGGTCTGTACGCAAAGGGATGTGACTGCAGTTCGGGGAGCAGGGGGTGAGAAGGACACAGGCTTTGGGGTGCACCGGTTAGGGGTGCTCTGAGGGAACCAGAGCAGGAGGTGCAGGGGGGCAGCGCGGGTGAGTGGCTGTGTACAGGGACCATGTTGGATGGGGCAGCGTGTTTGTGTACAAGGGTTGCCCAGAGAAGCTGTGGCTGCCCCGTCCCTGGAGGGGTTCAAGGCCAGGATGGATGGGGCAACCTGGTCAAGTGGGAGGTATCCCTGCCCATGGGATTGGAATGAGATGATCTTTAAGGTCCTTTCCAACTCAAAGCATTCTGTGATTCCATAGGGATGGTGTCCGTGTAGGGGCCATGCGACACGGCAGTGCCTGTAGCAGGGCAGTTGAGGTGTGTGTGTGTAGGCTGTGTTGGATGGGTCACTACGTGCAGGTGCTTGTGGGGCTGCATGAGGGTGTTGGGAGTGCTTGGCAGGCTCAGTCTGTGGGGCACAGACTCCCACCACGCTATTGACCCCACAACCTCCATGTCCTGCCAGAACACACCCAGGCTCTGCTGG
>NW_015090794.1:12120809-12133544 GCF_001431845.1 Calidris pugnax
TCAGGGGGACCTCAGCCAGTGCCCCCACACCGAGCCCTGAACCCATCCTGTGCCGGGAGGGGACACACACAGACTCCTCCAGTGCAGACCCCAACCTGGACCCACACCAGTGCAGACCCCAAAACCTAAACCCACACCTGAACCTTGACCCTCACCCTAAGCCTAACCCCGCAGCCGGCCCTTGCCAGAGGGGACGGACCGCTCTGCCTGCGCTGATGCCAGCCCTAACCCTAATCCTGGCCCAAATCCCGGCTGCTGTCGGGGGGGCAGTGACCCCCCCAGCCGGTGCGGGTGCCGGTGCGGTGGGGTGGAGCGGGGCGCGGCGCTGGCCGGGGTCCAGCGGCGGCGGGGCCGGGGCGGGCCGGGGGCGGGCGGTGCTCCGGTTACCGCATATAAGGGAGGAGGCGACCGGCGGGGGCACCCGTGGTGGGGGCTGCCAACGCGGAGGTGACACCATGGTGCTGTCCGGCGCTGACAAGACCAACGTGAAGGGCGTCTTCGCCAAAATCGGCGGCCATGCCGAGGAGTACGGCGCCGAGACCCTGGAGAGGTACGTGTCCGTCCCCATCATCACCCCCGAACCTGTCCATCCCCGACTCCCTCCCATCCTCTCCCCGTCCACAGCTCTCCTTCGTGACCCTGTCCCTGTCTCATCCGTCCCTGTCCCTCTCTGTCCCCCCAGGATGTTCGCCACCTACCCCCAGACCAAGACCTACTTCCCCCACTTCGACCTGTCACACGGCTCTGCTCAGGTCAAGGGACATGGCAAGAAGGTGGCGGCTGCCCTAGTTGAGGCTGCCAACCACATCGATGACATCTCCACCGCCCTCTCCAAGCTCAGCGACCTCCACGCCCAAAAGCTCCGCGTGGACCCTGTCAACTTCAAAGTGAGCACCTGGGAAAGGGTGACCAGCCCGGCTACCCTCCTGCAACCCCCCCTGGCCGCTCTCTCGCCTCAACCCCTTGCTCACCATCTCCTTTTGCCTTTCAGCTGCTGGGCCAATGCTTCCTGGTGGTGGTGGCCATCCACCACCCCTCTGTCCTGACCCCGGAGGTCCACGCTTCCCTGGACAAGTTCCTGTGCGCCGTGGGCAACGTGCTGACTGCCAAGTACCGTTAAGACGGCACCATGGCTGGAGCTGGACCCAACGCACTGCCAGCCCTCCCACAGCAAACAGCCAAATGATCTGAAATAAAATCTGTTGCATTTGTGCTCCAGCTCCGGCGTCCTGCTCTGGTTGCTGCCCGCGGGAAGGGAGCGGGAGGGATCTGCTCCGGGGGTCTCAACTTTGGGGGTCCCCCCCATCCCAGGTGGGCACGTGGAGGAAATGGGCTCTGGCTTTGCTGTCACTGAGAGGAGGCAGCATTTGGGTGGTGGTGCCTGGTGGGGATGCGTGCTTTTCAGGGGCATTTCCAGGCACCGGTGGCGGGGAGAGACTTCACGGAGACTGGCCAGAATCTGGCCACTGGCAGGTCCCTGCAGCCCCAGACCATCCTGACCTTCCCAGCAGAACATCGCAACGGGATCTCCTCTTGCCCCACCAGCCTCGTGCACCCCTTGCCCTTTTTCAGGCCAAATTGTCAGAGATCATCTCCTCCTGGAAATGCTTGCAGGAAACAGTGGGGTACGGGGTCTCCTGACGCCTGTCACCCTCTGCGTGGTGGTGCAGCGAGGACACTGTGAAGACCTCTGAGAGCAAGGGCATCTTTCTGTGCATCCCCAACACGCAGGGCTGGGTGGCATCTCAGGGCTTCCTCTGTTTCCACCTAACGCTGCGTTGGTGGGGTCTCACTTCGGAGGAGTCCTGGGGGGCTGGCAGGCTGGGGAAGAGAGCAGGCATGGGGCACTGCAAGGGGCTGAGCCCCACACCCTGCTCTTTGGGTACCTGGGGGGCTGGCCGGCTGGGGGAGAGAGCAGGCATGGGGCACTGCAAGGGGAACAGATGGGGCTGAGCCCCACACCCTGCTCTTTGGGTCTGGAGCTGTGGTGGGGCAGGAGCCATCAGGAAAACAAGCACCAGCAGCGAAACGGTGCTGGGTGTTGTGGCGCTGGCGTCTGCGCAGCCCCCAGCCCTTATCGCAGCCTGCAGCGGGGCGGCCATGGTGGGTGGCTGATAAAGGCGAGCGTGGGCTCTCCTCCAGCTGTGGGTGTGGTGGGAGACGGGGGAGAAGATAGTCCTGGGGGGGCTACAACCTGCCAGGTGCTGAGTAAGGCTGCCCTGTCCCTGCCAGGGCTGGGAGGTGCTCAGTGCAAGGGGGGAGAAGGTTCGAGAAACAGCAGGGAGCCAAGCCAAGGTTGCCACGAGCCCCTTTGCCCCCTGCCACATGAAAGGATGGATGCTTGCCCCAGCCCCATGGCCTCCAGTCACCATCAGTGAACGCACCAGAGGCAAGAGAGACCCCAAATGGCTCTGGAGAGAGAGGGAGACTCTCCAGCCCCCAGGGTTTCTCCTGCGAAGCATCACAAGTGTTGCAACCCCACATGCCCACCACACCTGGGCACAGCGAGGAGGGGAAGACAAAGCTGGTCAGAGCACCACTGACTGACCTGCTCCACCTTCGCATGGAGCAGGGTGTTGGAGCAGGTTGCACCCTTCCAGCCAGACATCACCCAAATGTAGCTGTGGGCACAACTCTGCTCCACAGAGAGCCTCTGCTCCCTGGGGAGCTTGGGGGCAACAGGGACATGGTGGGGTGAGCAAACAGGTGTGCAAGGGGACATGGACTAGTGTGTAAAGCACCAGGAAAAGCCAACACCAAATCCAGCCCAGACTTGGTATGCTCCAAAACCAGCCACAGAGGACCCTGGTGGGGTTCTTATGCACTTGGGGTGTGCATGAGAGGCAAGGTGTGAGAGCAACACAGGGGACAGTGTGTATATGGAGGGACAGGGGGTGGCAGTTGTCCCCACTGCCTCTGCCAAGGCTTTCCCTTCCAACCCTTCCCACGGCATGCTGTGTCCTTAGGACACATTGTGTGGCGGTGGGCAGTGTCCTGGCTCTGCAGCGCTTTCCCAGGGCTCTGCCTGGCCAAAGAACCACTGAGCTCCAGGAGCCAGGATGAGTTTTGTCCCAGCCATTTGTCCCTGCTGCCACAAGATGGGGACCTCAAGCCATGGTGCTTTATCGGGGCCAGGCAGAGGGTGCAGAGGTTCGAGTCTTGGTCCTGTCTGTGGGGCTGAAATGGAGCCTCCAGGAAGGCTGCCAGGATGGGCTTCCAGCCAGCCCCAGGTCCCGAGCACACTGGGGACACTGGTGCCAGCTCGGAGGGGTGCAGGAGCCCTCCCCAGTAGCCCATTTGCAGCACTGGGTGCCCCAGGCATGAACTCCATGCCTCCTAGCTCCCTGGGCTCCCTTCACTGGGCATCCCTCGGTGGCTGTGACTTGGTGTGTGCCAGGACACAGCCTGCCTGAGGGATCAGCCACACTAGCAGCAGCTTTCTGCAGCTTGGCTGTCCCCGAGCTAATGTTCCTGCCCTCGGGATCTGCAGGCAGCATGGCACCGGTGGCCTGAAGTCGAGCAGGTCCAATATTTATCCCACTGCTGGCCCAGGTTGGTTTTGCAGCTTGTATTGCTGCAGCTCTGGTGCTATGAGAGAGGTGGAGGCAACCTCTGTGCTGCCCACAGCAGCGGCAGCCTGAAATGCCATCACACAACGTGGAGGAGGTGGACTTCGGGAGCAAAACCCCCTGATCCAGGCCATGGCAGCGCTCAGGAGGCAGAGTCACAGTAGGCAGCTTCTGGGGAAGAAGGAAGATGAACATCTTCAGGTGAGACACAAGCCTAGTCTGATGTCTCCACGGTCTGGAGGCCTGTCTTATCACTCATCAACATTTATTCTTGATGGACAAAGCATCTATGGCTCAACGATACCCACAGAACACCACGGTATTTTATTATATGACAGTCACCAAGGCAAGTGGTGTCTCAGAGCTCATTTTTATTGGTCGAGGAACCAAAACGACGTGAGGAAACAAGCTTGATGGTCATGACTTACCTGATCACAACACTTCTACCAGTCTCTCGAGGGGCTGCAAACCGCATTGTGCAGGTAGATTGATTACTACTCTTACTTGTGCCTGATAAATAGTCATGGCCCAAGAGAGTGAGTGCATCCTGGAAAGGGACACAGGACTCCTGGAGGAAGTCAAGCATCCATGGGGAGTTTCCTAGGAATTTCCCATTCAAAATTTAGCAGAGAAGCAGTGGGACAAAAAAGAATTCAGTTCTTATGGAAGCTGATCTTAGACACCAGCTGGGAGATGCTCTTGCTGGAAAGAGGTAGGAAAACATCATGTGTTTTACAAACGGCTCTTCTGTTTATACATCCCATATGCCAATAGCATAATGCATGATTGATGCAACCTATGGGTCTTTTCTTGAAAAACTGCTGCGTAAGCATTTTGTTCACCCTGTATTTGGACAGTTACTCCTTCCTAAATGTCAGATTTTCCATGCTGAACTGATCTCTCTGGTTTGTCTCGATCATCTTGAATTTTAACCCAGTGCTCTGGGGTGCCCGCAGCGCATGATTGGTGCAACCTATAGGTCTTTTCTTGAAAAACTGCTGCATAAGCATTTTGTTCACCGTGTATTTGGACAGCTACTCCTTCCTAAATGTCGGATTTTCCATGCTGAACTGATTTCTGGTTTGTCTCGATCATCTTGAATTTTAACCCAGTGCTCTGGGGTGCCCGCAGCCCCTCCAGCTCAGGAACATCTGAGAATTTGATAAGCGCATCCTCCTTTACAAACACATAAGTTATTGATGAAGGAATAGTGAATAATAATGTTGGACCAAGGACTGGAATCTGTCACAGAAGGAAAACAGACTCATCTGAAATGATTCGTTCTTGGCAATGGCCGCAGTTATTAATCATCTCTTTCTTCGATTAAATGTCCCAGGTTTTTTTTTTTTTGTGATTTGAAGTTGACTGGTTTATAGTTCCTTAGTTTCCTCCTTTTACCCTGCAAATGGTAAGAGACCCTCTTGTCTCATTTCTGCGACCCCATCACCCTCCACCCCTTCCCAAAGATACTGGCTGTTTGGAGATGGCTTCAATCAGTTGCTGAGGTAAAGGGGATTTTTTTTCAGGCAAGCAGTCTGAAAATACTGGAATGATTGAAATACACTTTAATTCACACTTTTTAGTGTGGCTATTTTGCAGTGGGAAGAGGAGAAGAGGTTGTAGAAGACAGAAAACAGAGTCAGCCTTCACTAAAATGCCAATTTTGATGAAGGACTTCCAATATTTTTATTTCTTCCTTTCCTAGAAGCAGAGGCTACTCCCAGCGGAGCAGTCACATCAAACACAGCTGTACAAGCCCCTCCAGACAGGACAGGGCTGATAAAAACAAGTATTCCCAGAACCTGGAACACTGTCTGCTCTCCTTTGCCATCACAAGAAGTTCAACACTGCGCGTGACATGTTGGAAAACCTTTTTGCTGATGTCCCTCAGAGCTGGGTTCTTCTTCTGTGAGCTCCTGTGACCAAAAAGGCATTAAGCATCATGAATGTCCTATCCCTGGAGATGTTCACAACAGAATCCAGGTCCTGGATTTTAGATCTGGGAGGAGAAGGAGCAGATCTGTGGTAACACGACGTTGGCCACTGATGCCTTCCCAGGACCTGGATTCTGTTTTGGAGCCTTTCATCAACTAAACAGCAGAAACTTTCCACACCTACTCTGCATTGGTTTTCCTTCTCCTTTTTGTGGATGACCACGTCTTTTTTGATGGTTAGATCTAGCCAGCTTTGTGCTGTGTCTGTATCACTGACAACCCTTTTCTGTGAGATTACAATATTTTCAATCAGCCCTGCCTGACTGTGTCCACTGGGGATTAATCACATTTTCACTACAGAGATGGGAATTGAATGGAAATGCAACAATTTTCTTCCTGCTGGTTGCCCTGTCTTCCTACCACACATCAACCAGATCCGAGAAGGTCTGAATTCTCTTAGGGATGGTGAAACTGAGAACACAGGAAACACTCTGCTGGTCAGATCATCGGTTCTTCTCTCCCAGCGTTGTTTTCAGGAGCAGGAGATGCCATCCTGGGAGAGCATGTGAGCCCAGCCCTTTGTGACTGTGCTCCTCCAGCACCCACAGCAGCAGTAATTGCAGTTTCAGAGGGTACATTCCTGCCTGTTGACCTGCTGCTCATGAATTTGCTATACCTTTGACAAACCTGCTGATCCTATTTGTTTCCACAGCCTCCTGTGGCAGCAAGTTCTAGAAGTTCATTCTCCCCCCTGGCCCATATAAAGTCTCTTTTATTCATTTTAAACCCATCTACTGGACTCATCGATGGCCTCTTAGTGCAGAACCTGATGAGCACCAGGTCCACATTCCCTTTAGTTGGCTTTTTCTGCTCTCCCTTCTCCAGGAAAAAATTCCAGCCTTCCCAGGACCATCTCACACCACAGCTGCCCTATCCCCTTGATCAGCTCAGTTTCTCTGCTGAGGCATCAAAATCCACGCTGTCCTTAGATCCAGAGGCCAGAACCTCACGGATGTGGGTGCACCAAGCTGTTACACAGCAGACAAAAGATGTCCTCTCCCCCTTTTTGGAGAACCCTTCCCGATGACATCACCACAGTTTTCTGGATTTCTTGGGCTGCTTCTGCACATCAAGGCTACAATTTTGGTAAGCTGGAATGATGACTCCAGTGTCTTTTTTTTTTCCTGAGCTGTAATAGCCAGTTTAAGTTCAACCTCCTCTGTTTTAGATCATATTTCCCTGACTGTGTCACCTTGCCTTTATCCACCCTGTAACAATCGACCTCCTATTTTTCTGTTTGTAAGTAACACTGGAATCTGCACGTAGCAAAGCTCCACGGAGTACATCAAATAGCCTTTCACCAGCCTCCTGCCGTGATGGAGCATCATCTGACGCGTCTGTCCAAAGCTAAGGAGCACAACTGTAAGAGCAGGTTTTTGATCCATATTCTGGAGACACAGTTCTTCGTTACACTCTTCCTTTCCAGATCCCCTGCCACGGTGACATCGGCTGGCAATGAGCTGCTGGGTAGACACAACTCAACCTGGATCTAGCTGGAGATGGTTAAAACACAAGGGTTTTTTTACTCCTTATACCAGAAGCGGACAAATAGAGATAGAGGAGCGGGCTGTGCCAGCTTTGTGCTCTCCAGGGACATTTGCACATGGCCACAAGGATCCCAGCTATGGATTTATGGAAAGCAATACAGCAAAATGTGCATTGCAGCTGCTCAGCCAGAAAGCTTTTATACCTCCTTCAATGGCTGAGCAGCTGAGTGCCATTATTAATAGTAGAAGTGTATTTATCAAAATTCATGGGTCAGCATTGTTAAAGCTCCATAGATTCAGTTGGGACAGGTCACCATTATTTATTTTTCCAGATCGTAGTTTCAAAGAGGGATATTTTCAGTATATACTCCTGATTTCTGCCCAGGCCTGGCTGAGACGCCGTAGGAAATCCGCTCTCCAGAGCAGGGTCTTCCGCTTGTGTCTGACCTCCTGAGGAGGGGCTGAGCTTGAGGACCAAAGAGTAAGAAGCAGATGTGGGGATCCCTAACCACTCCACTGCCTCTCACGCTGTATTCAGAGTCAAGTGTCAAACTATATTCAGAGTCACCAAGCCAGACAGAAGCCCTGGCCCCAGCGTAGCCACGCTCCTTAGATTTCAGCACAGCCAGAAGATCACCAGTGGGTTTTCTAAACACTGCAATTTTTGTTGCCACCACAAGAGGAGGCAGATATCACCATGGCTCGATCTTCTGCCTGGCTGTAGGTCACGGTGGTCCATGGGTGGCTGCATGTCTCCACTCGTGAAGTGGAGGAAGCTCCAACTTCAGCTCCAGCTCCAGCTCTGGAGCAAGAGGGCATTTCACCCTCCCTGGTTCAAACTCATCCATTTTTCTGAGGCTGCAAGGCCCCTCAGCCAAAGGGGGAAGGGGCAAACCACAGAGTCACTAAACTGGTGACAACATTTTAGTGTCCTCATGTTCCTGGAGCCGCTGTCAGTTTGGAGGTGACTTCTCCAACAGCATCCACCACCCCAAACACTTCCATTGAGCGCTGGAATGCTTTTCTTGGGGAACAGGAGCAAGTTCAACGTTGATCAGAGTCTGCATCACGTTAGGCAAGTCTGAATTGTGCTCAGTTCTTTGACTCTCAGATCTTTGAGTCTCATTTTTTGTCCTTTAAGAGGAAAACAACTATAAAGTAGAGACAGCGTTGCAGGGAAGTCAGTCATGAGGACTGATTGATGGTGAGCTGATACCTTTAAAGTGGAGTGGAAGGCTAAATGAAGGTAGAATGAGAATAGAAGGGTTGGTTTGTCTTGCTTTCAGAAGAACAATTTTTGAGCAACAGCAAAATCAACTGGGAGAACTCAAAGCTAATGTGGAAGAGACTTGCCATTCCCTTGAGAAAACATTGTAAAATTGCTTTATATCCCAAAGAAGCAGAAAAATCAAGAGGTAAAGAGTGTAAAGCCTAACAGGAGTGTGACTTCCTAATATCAAAGGGATATTAGGAGTAACAAGGAGATTATGAAAAATGGCAAGGAGGACTAGCCATTAAGGAAGGCTTTGATTGATGTTCAAAATATGCATGAGTGAGGCAATAACAGATAAATCCATTGAGTTGTGGGTGAAAATCTCAAAGCTCAGTCATGAACTTTGTTGTAAGTCATGAGCCGTGTTACAGCAGCATCATGTGGTGCTGGGACCACAGCATTTAGCCTGGAGAAAATGTGGATTCGTGACAGAATTGTAAGGTAGAGCTCAAGAAAACAGGGAGATGGTAACAGGAGTCTTGAAAGGGAATTATTGGGCTGAAGGGAAATTATTATTAGACTCTGACTTTGGATCTGGCCTTGGAATTTTTATTAATGACCAAAACTTTAAAAAAAAAAAGGAAAAATGTGTGGGTATTGTCACTGTAGAGGACTGGGATATTACAGGGTACCTGCGTGGCCTCAAGGACCAACATAGCAGAAAGGGGTGGTATCCTCATGCCCAGCAAAAGGACGTGGAGGAAGCTGCTGCTGTCATTAGGCGGGATGCATTCCAGGAGGAGAGCTCTGAACATCCAAGGACAGCAAACAAATGGAAATGCCCAGGCAGTGAAAAAATCTAGGCTGGGAATTAAAGAATAGTCCCTTCCCATCCCATGCTTTATGTGTTCAAGCTTCTGGGCTGACTTCAAGGAAGCCTTCTCATAAATTAGATGAGGGCATTGCTAACTATTGATTGCTCTGGTGGGGCTTTTGGTGATGTCAGAACCCCTAGAAAATGACCAGCTCTTCCCTAGGGAATTTCCTTCCCATACCTAGAAAACTCACCATAAGTATATCAGGCCCATGAGATCAAGAAGCAAAGATTTTTGGGCTCCTAAAGTACTAAGTCCATCTTCAGGAAGTTTGTGGTTGACTGAAAGCAGGTCTGGAGTCCTCAGCCAAGCTGACCCATATGTAAGTGGTGGGATTTTTGTCTGAGGAAGGACTCTGAGATTGTGTCCAAACTCTTGGAGAACACAAACACATCGGAAGGTGTCCCAAAGAAAAGGCATGTAAAGAGGGAAGACCCTTGATTCTTTTGGAGACAATCAGAAAATCAAAGAAGGAGTTGACCGTTCCTGTGGAAGCCACATCTCCTGTGAGTCCTGTGAGTCCTGGCGGATACGTGAGACCTAGGAAGGCAATCGGACTTTGTAGGAAGGACTATAAAAAACCCCTGCAGACTGCAGGGCTGACCCTCCCCGACAGTTTCAGTTCTGAGCGAGGGCATGGCGGGCAGTTCCTGTCTGTTGACCACGGAGGAACGTTAATGTTTGAGAATTTGGGTTGAACTGATCTCAAATTCCCATTTCACTTTCTCTTCGTGTCGGAGAAGCAAACCCAGGAGCCCACTGTCTCCCGTGGCAGCCCCCTGGTTCCACCACCCCCTCCCTTTCCCCCAGGGCATTCTCCCATGGCTCCAGAGTCCTCCTGAGGTTTTGAGCAAACCCAGTCACTCTCTTGGGGCTCTCAGGGACCTCCTTGGGTATTGGGGTGCCAGAGGACCCCAGAACCAGCTGAAGTCTCAGGGTCATCAGGCTCCCTGGGGTTACCCAGGGTCTTGAGGTGCTGACAGGGCTCCAGGACCTCCCCAGGATCATGGGGGTCCCCGGGACCTGCTGATGTCTGTGGGTCACCGGGCCACCTAGGGTTACCCGGGGTCCTGGGGTGCTGATAGGGCTCCAGGTTATCCCCAACATCACGGGGGTCCCCAGGAGCAGCTTATGTCTCCGGGTCATTGGGCTCCTCAGTGTTACCTGGGGTCTTGGGGTGCTGATAGGGCTCCGGGACCTCCCCAGGATCATGGGGATCCCCAGGACCAACTGGTGTCTCCGGGTCACCAGGCTCCTTGGGGTTACCTGGGGTCTTGGGGCTCTGATAGGGCTCCAGGACCTCCCAGGATCATGGGGGGGACCAACTGGTGTCTCCGGGTCACTGGGCTCCTCGGGGTTACCCGGTGCCTTGGGGTACTGATAGGGCTCCAGGACCTCCCCAGGATCATGGGGGGGACCAACTGGTGTCTCCGGGTCACTGGGCTCCTCGGGGTTACCCGGTGCCTTGGGGTACTGATAGGGCTCCAGGACCTCCCCAGGATCATGGGGGGGACCAACTGGTGTCTCCGGGTCACTGGGCTCCTCGGGGTTACCCGGTGCCTTGGGGTACTGATAGGGCTCCAGGACCTCCCCAGGATCATGGGGGTCCCCGGGACCTGCTGATGTCTGTGGGTCACCGGGCCACCTAGGGTTACCCGGGGTCCTGGGGTGCTGATAGGGCTCCAGGTTATCCCTAACATCACGGGGGTCCCCAGGAGCAGCTTATGTCTCCGGGTCATTGGGCTCCTCAGTGTTACCTGGGGTCTTGGGGTGCTGATAGGGCTCCGGGACCTCCCCAGGATCATGGGGATCCCCAGGACCAACTGGTGTCTCCGGGTCACCAGGCTCCTTGGGGTTACCTGGGGTCTTGGGGCTCTGATAGGGCTCCAGGACCTCCCAGGATCATGGGGGGGACCAACTGGTGTCGCTGCTCCTGCTCCTCCTGCAGCTCCTGGCGCTCCCCGCCGCCCGCGGCAACCGCACCGGGCCCGGTGAGTCCCGCACGGGATGCGGGGGGGGATCGGGAGCAGTTGGGGATGCTCCGCCGGCGTGCCCGGCGGCAGTTTGGGGGTGCCCGGGGTGCCCAAGGGCACTTTGGGGGTGCGCAGGGGCAATTTAGGGGTGCTCGGGGGCAGTCTGGGGGTACCCGGTGGGCAGTTTGGCCATGCTCGGGGGCAGTTTGGGGGTGCCCGGGGTGCCTGGCGGCACTTTGGGGGTGCGCAGGGGCAGTTTGGTGATGCTCCCTCCCAGGATCATGGGGGGGACCAACTGGTGTCTCCGGGTCACTGGGCTCCTCGGGGTTACCCGGTGCCTTGGGGTACTGATAGGGCTCCAGGACCTCCCCAGGATCATGGGGGGGACCAACTGGTGTCTCCGGGTCACTGGGCTCCTCGGGGTTACCCGGTGCCTTGGGGTACTGATAGGGCTCCAGGACCTCCCCAGGATCATGGGGGTCCCCAAGACCAACTGGTGTCGCCGGGTCACCAGGCTCCTCGGGGTTACCCGGGGTCCTGGGGTACTGATAGGGCTCCAGGACCTCCCCAGGATCATGGGGGGGACCAACTGGTGTCCCCGGGCCACCAGGCTCCTCGGGGTTACCTGGTGCCTTGGGGTACTGATAGGGCTCCAGGACCTCCCCAGGATCATGGGGGGGACCAACTGGTGTCCCCGGGCCACCAGGCTCCTCGGGGTTACCCGGGGTCCTGGGGTGCTGATAGG
Organism: Calidris pugnax; assembly: GCF_001431845.1. Classification (NCBI taxonomy): domain Eukaryota; kingdom Metazoa; phylum Chordata; class Aves; order Charadriiformes; family Scolopacidae; genus Calidris; species Calidris pugnax. The sequence goes on from NW_015090794.1 coordinate 12,132,666, forward strand.
GCTCCAGGACCTCCCCAACATCACGGGGGTCCCCAGGATTGTGGGGGTTCCCAGTTCGGCGCTGGGGCTCCCCCAGGATCTGAGCTCCCCACAACCCGAGCCCCCCAAGTCTCCCCCGGCCTGCGGGCAGCCCCATCTCCCCGGTCCAACCCGGGGTTACCCCGTGCCCGCCCCAGCGCCCGTCCCGGTGTCCCCCCGGGTGGTAGCACTTTGGGGGTGCCCGGGGGCAGTTTGGGGGTGCTCGGTGACAGTTTGGCGATGACCAGGGTGGCTGGCAGCACTTTGGGGGTGCCCAGGGGCAGTTTGGGGGTGCTCGGGGGCAGTTTGGGGGTAACCAGCAGGCAGTTTGGTGATGCTCGGGAGCAGTTTGGGGGTGCCCGGGGTGCCTGGCGGCACTTTGGGGGTGCGCAGGGGCAGTTTGGGGGTGCCCGGCGTCAGTTTAGCAATGACCAGGGTGCCTGGCAGCACTTTGGGGGTGCCCAGGGGCAGTTTAGAGGTGCTTGGGGGCAGTTTGGGCATACCCAGCAGGCAGTTTGGTGATGCTCGGGAGCAGTTTGGGGGTGCCAGGGGTGCCTGGCGGCAGTTTGGGGGTGCCCAGGGGCAGTTTGGGGGTGCTCGGGGGCAGTTTGGGGGTAACCAACGGTCAGTTTGGTGGTGCTTGGGAGCAGTTTGGGGTGCCTGGGGTGCCTGGTGGCAGTTTGGGGGTGCCCAGGATGCGTGGCAGCACTTTGGGGGTGCGCAGGGGCAGTTTGGTGATGCTCGGGGGCAGTTTGGAGGTGCTTGGTGGCAGTTTGGGGGTGCCCGGGATGCGTGGTAGCACTTTGGGGGTGCCCGGGGGCAGTTTGGGGGTGCTCAGCGACAGGTTGGGGGTGGCCAGGG
>NW_015090794.1:12153035-12164947 GCF_001431845.1 Calidris pugnax
GGGGGTGCTCGGGGGCAGTTTGGGGGTAACCAACGGTCAGTTTGGTGGTGCTTGGGAGCAGTTTGGGGTGCCTGGGGTGCCTGGTGGCAGTTTGGGGGTGCCCAGGATGCGTGGCAGCACTTTGGGGGTGCGCAGGGGCAGTTTGGTGATGCCTGGGGGACTCGGGTGCAGTTTGGGGGTGCCTGGCTGCAGTTTGGCGGTGGCCGACGTCAGTTTGGGGATGCTCAATGGGCTCAGGGGCAGCTTGGCGGTGCCTGGGGGGGGGCAGGGGACCAACTGGTGTCTCTGGGTCACCAGGCTCCTTGGGGTTACCTGGGGTCTTGGGGTGCTGATAGGGCTCCAGGACCTCCCCAGGGGGGTCCCCAGAACCAACTGGTGTCTCTGGGTCACCAGGCTCCTCGGGGTTACCAGGGGTCTTGGGGTGCTGATAGGGCTCCAGGACCTCCCCAACATCACGGGGGTCCCCAGGATTGTGGGGGTTCCCAGTTCGGCGCTGGGGCTCCCCCAGGATCTGAGCTCCCCACAACCCGAGCCCCCCAAGTCTCCCCCGGCCTGCGGGCAGCCCCATCTCCCACCCAGGGGGGTTCCTGCTGTATTTGTGGTGGTTGTTGTGGTTTTGCTTTGTTTTCGGGTTACTTTATTCCCAGTGCATCAAAGCGGCTGGGCAGGGGTTTCAGCAGAGCAGTGGTGCTTTTGTGGTGGTGCTGGGGGTCTGGGGTCCGGGGAAACCGTGCCTCCCCCTCTGGAGGGTCACCCCGCGGGTGCAGTGGTGGGAAAGGGTGGGGAGATGACAATGTTTGCCTGCTTCACCCCGTCGCGGCATCAGGCTTGTGCCAGCGGTGGCTATCTGCTGTTGATGGTGGTTATCACTTCCTCATAGTCTGGAAAGCGTGGTGGCTGCTCTGGGGAGCCGGTGGGGGGAAGGTGGCCTTTTGCCCCAGGCCCACCCTCCTCTGGCATCTTGCTAGCTGGGTTCCCAGCCCCGGAGAGCTCCCCTGTGCTGAAGGTGTGGTGGTTGGGTTGTCTTGGCGCCGGCTGGGGGAATGCCTCTGCAGGGTTAGGGCTGGGAGCAGGTGAAGATCAGCACCTCCTCAGAGGAGCGAGGGGTCCTCGTTCTGGAACATCTAAAGATGGATTTTTGACCCTGGGCTAAAGGAACAGGGTTTCTGTTACATTAGAAATGGCCAAACATCCTTCCACATCGTGTCCAGAGTCAGGCTGATCACTGTGGGTACAGCTTTACACGGTATCTGCTTTGCAACGAGGGCTTCATCCTTTTGATGGGAAGCCCCGAAACCAGCAGTCAAGCTATCATTTCCTAAAACTACCATGAGATCATCTTTGGATAAACACATCCAGGCTCTTGCAGGTGGCTCTTTATTCTGAAATTCAAATAACGCGTCTCCTCTTCGCATCTGTGATTCTGCCGCGTTTCGTTTCTTGTCTTTAAAACGTATATTTTCTTGGCGTAATATGTTTGAAATCCACTTTGTGAAATCTATATGGGACAGGATGGAAACAAGGGCCGTGTGACAACTCCCTTGCTGAGTTTAGAGGGTGGTTTGCCATGGTGGGAGAGCCAAGGGGGACTTCCCAGGTGTTGCTGTGCTGGTGGGGAGCACGCCGGGTGGACGGGGACAGCCACGTGGAGAGCACAGTGACTGCTGGAGCTCGCTTTCTAGATGTGCATGGGCTGCTGGAGCACACGCCTCACTGGCGGTGACCTGTCTTTCTGGCTTTTCTCTGCTGATGTTGGGTTTATCTGCCCCTGGCGTTTCCTTGTCAGCCCCGGGGAGGCAGCTTGCCCGTTCCCTGGGTGCAGCAGGGCTGGCTACACCATGAGAACCTGTTTATGAGCGGACTTTGTCCGTGCCAGTGTCTTGTTGGTACAGCCCCAGGTGGTGCTGGGCTGGTCGCAGATCTGCCTGCCCACCCTCGGCCTCTTACTACGCATCAGCTCGCTCCATGTAATTGACCGGTCCTTAATAAAGAGCGCTGCTGATTGCTCGAGTCTCTAATTTTGCAGCCTGCCTGCCCTCTCCTCCCCCAAAACCACACAGATCGTGCTTCAGCTTGGTGAGGACGTGCTGGAAGGGTGGGGACCGTGGCTGTTGGCCATGCAGAGCCTGACAGCCGGTGGGGTTGGAGCAGCTTACGTGAAGGCAGAAGGGCTTTTCCTCATGCAGGTTGTCCGGTGGGACCTGTTGCGTTGAGCAGGGCCAGCTCTAATCACATTTTGTGTCCGTATCTGCCCTTGTCCTGAGCCCAAACATAGAATCATAGCACAGTTAAGAGTTGGAAGGGACCTTAAAGATCATCTAGTCCAACCTCCTGCCATGGGTGGAGACCTTCCACCAGACCAGGTTCCTCCAAGCCCCCTCTCTGACCACCTCCAGGGATGGGGCAGCCACGGCTTCTCTGGGCAACCTGGGCCAGGCTCTCACCACCCTCACAGCAAAGAATTTCTTCCCAATATCTCATCTAAACCTCCCCTCTTCCAGTGTGAAGCCATTACAGTTTGTCAGCTGCGCAGCCCCCAGAGCTGGTCTGAGTCCCATGGGGTGGAGGGGGGGGGGATGATTTCGAGGTGGCTTTATGTTTTCCCGAGTGATTCGGGGACTCTGTGGAGCGTCCCCGGCGGGGCAGCGGTGGCGTGCGGAGCAGTGAGAGGTCAGGCCGGGACCCAGGGGGGTTCCTGCTGTATTTGTGGTGGTTGTTGTGGTTTTGCTTTGTTTTCGGGTTACTTTATTCCCAGTGCATCAAAGCGGCTGGGCAGGGGTTTCAGCAGAGCAGTGGTGCTTTTGTGGTGGTGCTGGGGGTCTGGGGTCCGGGGAAACCGTGCCTCCCCCTCTGGAGGGTCACCCCGCGGGTGCAGTGGTGGGAAAGGGTGGGGAGATGACAATGTTTGCCTGCTTCACCCCGTCGCGGAGTCAGGCGTGTGCCAGCGGTGGCTATCTGCTGTTGATGGTGGTTATCACTTCCTCATAGTCTGGAAAGCGTGGTGGCTGCTCTGGGGAGCCGGTGGGGGGAAGGTGGCCTTTTGCCCCAGGCCCACCCTCCTCTGGCATCTTGCTAGCTGGGTTCCCAGCCCCGGAGAGCTCCCCTGTGCTGGAGGTGTGGTGGTTGGGTTGTCTCGGCGCCGTCCCGCCGGCTGGGGGAATGGCTCTGCAGAGCTAGGGCTAGGAGCTGGTGAAGATCAGCACCTCCTCAGAGGAGCGAGGGGTCCTCGTTCTGGAACATCTAAAGATGGATTTTTGACCCTGGGCTAAAGGAACAGGGTTTCTGTTACATTAGAAATGGCCAAACATCCTTCCACATCATGTCCAGAGTCAGGCTGATCACTGTGGGTACAGCTTTACACGGTATCTGCTTTGCAACGAGGGCTTCATCCTTTTGATGGGAAGCCCCGAAACCAGCAGTCAAGCTATCATTTCCTAAAACTACCATGAGATCATCTTTGGATAAACACATCCAGGCTCTTGCAGGTGGCTCTTTATTCTGAAATTCAAATAACGCGTCTCCTCTTCGCATCTGTGATTCTGCCGCGTTTCGTTTCTTGTCTTTAAAACGTATATTTTCTTGGCGTAATATGTTTGAAATCCACTTTGTGAAATCTATATGGGACAGGATGGAAACAAGGGCCGTGTGACAACTCCCTTGCTGAGTTTAGAGGGTGGTTTGCCATGGTGGGAGAGCCAAGGGGGACTTCCCAGGTGTTGCTGTGCTGGTGGGGAGCACGCCGGGTGGACGGGGACAGCCACGTGGAGAGCACAGTGACTGCTGGAGCTCGCTTTCTAGATGTGCATGGGCTGCTGGAGCACACGCCTCACTGGCGGTGACCTGTCTTTCTGGCTTTTCTCTGCTGATGTTGGGTTTATCTGCCCCTGGCGTTTCCTTGTCAGCCCCGGGGAGGCAGCTTGCCCGTTCCCTGGGTGCAGCAGGGCCGGCTACACCATGAGAACCTGTTTATGAGCGGACTTTGTCCGTGCCAGTGTCTTGTTGGTACAGCCCCAGGTGGTGCTGGGCTGGTCGCAGATCTGCCTGCCCACCCTCGGCCTCTTACTACGCATCAGCTCGCTCCATGTAATTGACCGGTCCTTAATAAAGAGCGCTGCTGATTGCTCGAGTCTCTAATTTTGCAGCCTGCCTGCCCTCTCCTCCCCCAAAACCACACAGATCGTGCTTCAGCTTGGTGAGGACGTGCTGGAAGGGTGGGGACCGTGGCTGTTGGCCATGCAGAGCCTGACAGCCGGTGGGGTTGGAGCAGCTTACGTGAAGGCAGAAGGGCTTTTCCTCATGCAGGTTGTCCGGTGGGACCTGTTGCGTTGAGCAGGGCCAGCTCTAATCACATTTTGTGTCCGTATCTGCCCTTGTCCTGAGCCCAAACATAGAATCATAGCACAGTTAAGAGTTGGAAGGGACCTTAAAGATCATCTAGTCCAACCTCCTGCCATGGGTGGAGACCTTCCACCAGACCAGGTTCCTCCAAGCCCCCTCTCTGACCACCTCCAGGGATGGGGCAGCCACGGCTTCTCTGGGCAACCTGGGCCAGGCTCTCACCACCCTCACAGCAAAGAATTTCTTCCCAATATCTCATCTAAACCTCCCCTCTTCCAGTGTGAAGCCATTACCCCTCGTCCTATCACTACACATCCTTGTAAAGAGTTCCTCCTCAGCTCTCTTGTGGGCCCCTTTAGGTACTGGAAGGCTGTGGACCTCCAGAAATGGACATACCATGTGTGTGCAGAGTGCAGCTGGGGATATAGATGCCACCGACTAAAGACTGCTCCCTTCTGTAGCTCCTGTGTGAGAAGGAACTGGGCTCGTAGGGGCTGGCAGCCAGCTCTCCTCTGTGATAGCCCACGCACTGCGCTGGCATCGCAGCCGGGGAGCCTTTACTTGAAAAAGCCCCTTTTGTGGTCTCTGCTCCTTGCTGGCCCGGAGAGCAGCGTAACCTCGGCTCTGCCCACGGGCCGTGGACCTCTGGCTGCCCTGCTGGAGCCTCTCCTGGCCCCGTGCATGAGGGTGCTGCCCCCTCGGCTGGACCCCGTGGGCGCGGGGCCGGGGCAGCCCCTGCGGCGAGGCGAGGTGGCCATGTCCTTCCTCCTCGAGTGAGTCCTCTGGTTGAGTTGCCTGGCTGGTATTTCTTGCTTTCCCGTTTCCTCCTTTCCCTGTTGGGTTTGCAGGATGCCCCGAGGCTTCGGCTTGGTAATTTGCCAGGGAATTAAACCCAGGATTACCTTCCCTCTCTCTTTGCAGCGCCGTGGGTGCAGGCTGGTGTGCGTCCTGCTTTGGGGCACCAATCGTAGGTCCTGCTAGGATTAGGTTCTTCTTGGCACGGAAGTACATCCCAAGGTTCTGGTCCTGCCCGAGGACTGTTTTCCTCTTTCTTTGGCAACTTGCTTAAGCTCGGTTGGGTCCTCTGTGCTTCCACACAGCACGACCCTGCACAGGGTTGGAGGAAGGCGAGTTGAACCGCGCTTGCTGCTTTGTTCTTGCTGCTTTGTTCTCTGATAGAAATGAGGAATCTGTGTCTGAAAGGTTTCTCCCCGCTCTAGGGAATTCCAGAGTGGAAAAGGAGCATCTGGGAGGACTCGGCAGAGAGGTGAAGACATCTTCTTCTACCCCTTGCTGAGTGTTATGAACCTTGTTTTTGGGTGGGCAGCATGATCTTGGCTCTGCTGTCTCCATGCAATTTTGCCCCCTTCCCAACCCTGGTGTGATGTTTCTTTTCCCTCCCCGGGTTGCAGTCTGGCTGGTTTCTCGCTGACAATAACTCCAACGTATAATTTTGCAGGTGAAGTTGTCAGCAGGCTGGGGGTGATCTGTAGGCATAGCTGGGCAGAGGGATGGGTGGAGGGTCCAGCTACTCCTGATGGCAGGACAACATCTTGCTGTTGTCCTCTTGCACAAGCTTTCAGCCTACCCTAAGGCTGTTCTTGCAGCAGCCTTCCTTCCAGGTAGGAAAATCATTAGACTTTGGAAAGTATGTCTGAAAGCAGAGTTGGGTTTGCAGCATGTGGCCCAGAAAGCCCTCCACATCCTGGGCTGCATCCCCAGCTGCATGGCCAGCAGGGTGAGGGGGGGGTTTTGCCCCTCTGCTCCGCTCTGGGGAGACCCCCCTGCATTGCTGTGTCCAGCTCTGGGGCCACCAACATGAGAAGAACATGGACCTGTTGGAGCGGGGCCAGAGGAAGCCACGGAGATGCTCCAAGGGCTGGAGCCCCTCTGCTGAGGACAGGCTGAGAGAGATGGGGGGGTTCAGCCTGGAGAAGGTGCCGGGGTGACCTTATAGCCCTTCCAGTACCTAAATGGGGGGCACCAGGAAAACTGGGGAGGGACTCTTGATCAGGGATAGGATGAGGGATAACCATTTTAAACTGAAAGAGGAGAGATTTAGACTAGATCTAAGGAAGAGATTCTTTGGTGTGAGGGTGGTGAGAGCCTGGCCCAGGTTGCCCCGAGAAGCTGTGGCTGCCCCATCCCTGGAGGGGTTCAAGGCCAGGTTGGAGGGGGCTTTGAGCAACCTGGTCTGGTGGGAGGTGTCCCTGCCCAGGGCAGGGGATATGGGAGCTAGGTGATCTTTAAGGTCCCTTCCAACTCTAACCAATCTGTGATGCTAGGGTTTTCATCACTTTGCGTCACGGGAAGCAGCGTGCTGTGCAGTACATGTGTCCTGGGCTGGGTAAGACCCATAACATCAGTCCATGCACTCAACAGAGACAGACAAGGGCACAGCTCTTCCCTGTTGGCACCATAAACTGCTGCTGGAGCCCAGAGCACCCCTGCACTACCTGCTCCCCTCTGCTCTGCACTGCTCATCCCAGGGTTTGCTGCTGCCTACTCCATCACCTTTTCCTCTACCATCAGCTTTTCTTCCTCCTCCTCGGTGTCTCCAGTGATCTGACACCTTCAGAGCACATCTCACAGAGCATACTTAAGGCATCTTAAGTGATGGCTCCGGGTGAGAGGTTTGTAGCAGGGCTGTGGGCAGTTCTGGCTGGAGGAACAAGGTGGATCGCCAAGTATCTGACAGGACTGGGATGAGAAGTCAGGGACACACAGGGCTCCTCTCCAGCAACCTTAAAACTCCTGTGAGCATCTATGGGTGGCTGTAGCCCTGCAGCCTGTCCCCAGCATCCACCCCAGTGACTGCTGTGCTCTCTCCCTTTCAGACTCCCTGTATGTCTCCGAGTACTTCTCCCAGAGTGCACAGAAGCTGTCTTTCTACAGCTGGTATGGGAACGCCAAGCTCTTCCACTTCCATGTGCCAGAAGACACCGTGCTGCTTCGCTGGCTCCTGCAGGCATCCCGGGGGAAAGGACCTGAGTGCACCAACATGGAGATCACTGTGTACGTATGTCCCTGTGCTGGTGCTTGCCCATGGTGCTTCCTGTCCTTCTTCTGTCCCTGTTGCTCATGGCTGGGGTTGGTTGGTTGTAGGAGGCTGGGCATCTGCTCCCTGGTTGCAGCAGACATAGTTTCTTATTCTACTAGCACTAAATCTGTGTTTAAACCTGTAGGAGCATTTCATGTTCACGTTACCGGTGGGTCTGGGGCTGTCTATCAGATGTGGTGTCCAAGAGATGCCTCAGAAACACCAGAGAGAGCTTCACAGTGAGCCTGGTGTTGCTGCTCATGAGCAAAGGTGTTTCTGGACATTTCTGTGCCTGGCAGGCTCCTGTGCATGGTACCTAAGGATGTGGCAGGGCTACAAGGAGCTTGAGAGGACTCAAACCGATTGGAGATGGACAAATTCCCCAGTACAGAGGAATGGAAGAGACTGGGAACACTTCTGAGGGGTGTGGGCTGTGTATAGAGCAGAGATAGGAGAGGAATGCCGAGTCCTGCAGGCACAAGAGCATGAGAAGATTGCAAACTCAAGGCCAATGAAAGAAATACTGCTTAAAGCAGTACTTGAGCTCTTGGAGGGCTTGAGGTCAAAAACTTGCAGGACTTTGAGCTCTATCTTAGGAGGGTACCAAGTTTCTTGGCCAGCTTGTGCCCATGGAGACACATGGATCTCTGACACCCACTCCACAGAGGTCTTGGGAGTGACTGAAGCTGCTTGGCTTGTGCTTCTCTGGTCTGTCCTGGGCACAGACTGGTGCTCTTAGTCACTCTGGAGCTTCCCAGAAAGGTTTCCAGTAGTTTGGGGATGTGAGGGACAAGGCAGCAGCTAAACGATACCCTGAGGAATGAAGACCAGCCCAGCTAAGCTCAAACAGCTTAATAACCCATCACCTGCCAGGTTTGTTTGCTGGACCTTTTTTGTCCATTGTTCTGTTGCAATGCTCCAGCAGTCCAAAAGCGAGCCAATTACATGCCAGATTGGTTGCCCAAATAAACATCCCGGGTGTTAATTAGCTGCTGCTTTTCTGGCAATTCAAACATTGGGCTGCTTATCTGAAAGCAGATGCCGGTGTACTCAAGTCGGTCACGGTGAGCATCTGTCGGCCTGCCCTCCTTAAAAGGGCAAATAGGGAAGATGCAGATCTTAGAAAATGAAAGCTCTTCCTTGGCGATTTAGCCTATATGGGGAATTTGCTGATGGTTATGAAAAAAGGAGTCGTTTTGCGGCTGGGGCTTAACCTTAGGAAGTGTGGAAATTTGCTTTCAGGCTCGATGGAACCATGGAAATCCTTATCTTAATAAGCAGCCAAGTTAAAGCAATCTCTAAATAAATCCGGCTAATAGCACCTGGTCTTCATCAGATGAAAATGATGGCTCTTGTGGGCCGCTTAAAAATGTGGGTTTTTTCCAGCCTGCTCCCTCTCCCATCCCAGGCCAACCTGAGTGTCCCCTGGTGAGTTTGTTTCCCAGTTTTCTCTTGTTTTTACGTCCCTCGATTTACTCCCAGTCTGGTTTCTCTGGCAGGCACTTTCGCTACGGAGCCCCTCCTGTAATTAATCCCCTGGGCACTCGTTTTCCTGCAAATGCCACTGTCCGTCCTTCCTACAGCATAAGCATCACTCTGAGCAGTGCTGTGCAAAACACCACCTTTGTCAACGTCACCACCCCTGCTGCCGGAGACTGGTTCATCGCTGCCCATCTCCCGGAGGCTGCGGGCAGGATCGAAGTGAAGGTGAGGCTCCTGGTGAGGGTCTCAGCTGTCCTACTTTGCCCGGTTTGTCTGGCCACAGCTGACCCGTCTGCTCTCTCCCCCTCCTGCAGGGTTTCTCCACTCCGTGCCCCTATATGTTCCAGGCAGATATGTTTGTGCTCAGGCTGGCTGATATGCCAGTGCTGGAGCCTGGTGTTGCCAGGCCACAGACCGTCGTCTCGCCTGCCAAGCCGCTGCACGTCAAGTGAGTGAGGGCAGGGGATGGAAAGACCTGGGGCCGTGGGGAGGTGGGATTTCCCATGGGTTCTCTTAGGGGAAGCCACTGGTGTTTCCCCATGGGGCTGGAGCTGGGGGGTCTCTGAGCCTGTTTGCTGAGGTCCCTGCAGCAGTGCTGGGGTTTGCACGGGGAGAACATGAGTGCCCTTGTCCAGTGCTCCCCCAATGGTCTTAGAAGTTCTTTGAGATGTTTCACAGAATGGTTTGGGTTGGAAGGGACGTGGTCTTAGAAGTTCTTTGAGATGTTTCATAGAATCATAGAATGGTTTGGGTTGGAAGGGACCTGAAAGATCATCCAGTGCCACCCCGTGCCCTGGGCAGGGACACCTCCCACCACACCAGGTTGCTCCAAGCCAATCTCTCAGCCTACCTTCATAGGGAAGGTGCTCCAGCCCTCAGAGCATCTTCATGTTCAGAACAAAGAATTTCTTCCTGATATCTCATCTAAAACCTTCAGAATAAAATATTTCTTCCTGATATCTCATCTAAATCTCCCCTCTTCCAGTTTGAAGCCATTACCCCTCATCCTATCACTATATGCCCTTGTAAAAAGTCCTTCTTCAGCTTTCGTGTAGGCCCCCTTCAGTTACTGGAAGGCCTCTATATGCTTTCCCTGGAGCCTTCTCTTCTCCAGGCTGAAAAACCCCAACTCTCTCAGCCTGCCTTCATAGGGAAGGTGCTCCAGCCCTCAAAGCATCTTCATGGCCCTCCTCTGGACATGCTGCTCCTTCTTATGCTGAGGAAGAGGTTTCCCTTGGGAAGGATATTCACAGTACCAACCAGGGCAACCTAGCTCTTGCCCCAAGCCTCCTCTGGACCTGCTGATCCTTTTTGTGCTGAGGAAGAGGTTTCCCTTGGAAAGAATGTTCACAACACCAACCAGGGCAACCTAGCTCTTGCCCCAAAGCCCCAGGGACTGTGGTGGGTCATTGTTGGCTTGTGTTGAGAGCTCAAGCTCTGTGAACTGCTGGTCTCTTCTGCTGCAGGGTCTTCATTCCCAAGCACGCTGCAGGGATGACGTTTGAGCTGCGAAACTGCCTGACAAGCGAGCAAAAAGCGTGTGCCGTGCGAGTGGTGCTGGGCTCCATCACGCTGCCCCAGTCCTTCCAGAGGATCATCACCTGCGTGGGGAGGGTAAACTGCAGCCTGGCCCTGGATTCGCCCCCCTGGGAGAAGTGGCTGCAGATCATGGTGGAGAGTCTCGGCGCTGCCAATGCCAGTGTGTCAGTGGAGATGCTGGCCACTTTCAGAGGTGGGCTTCCGCTTTCTCTAGCCCTGTGGGAAGGACCAGAGAGAACTTTGTGTCTGCTGTGTCTCCTTTGGGCCTTTGGGTGGCTGGCTGTAGTGGTTGGCATTCCCCAGCACTCTGGTTGCCTGGGCATAACCTTAGGGGCTGAGACCTAGTTGTTGCTTTGGGGTCAAAAGTGAAGGCTCCAGTGTTTGCCCAAGAGGGATACTCCCTGGAGCTGCCTGATTTGGAAATGCCTGAAGGGTTCAGGGTCTCTGAAGCAATGATATTTTCCACAGGCTGGTTGGGAAGCAGCGGTTGGCTTAAAGTCTGACAGGGAGAATAGTTTTGGGTAGAGGCACCTGACTGTAATGATATGTTGACTATCGATTGTGACCATAAGCAGGCTACAGACAGGAAACCATCTCGCAGAGGTTTATTTGGGGTAATGTCTTCGGTCGTAGTGAGGGGATGTCACCATTTCAGGTGACACCTTGAGACTTGGGAGGCCATGAGGTCCTTTTGACTGTGATAGGCACCTTTGCATCCTCTTATTACATGGCCATAATCTCTGTTTATCTCTTGGAAGCTCACCAACTAGGTACATATTAAAATTTATCTTCTGCTGGGGGTTCTGCCATTGCCTCCTCAAAGCAGAGCCTCATCCCAAGTGCTGGAGGTTGTTAGAGGGCAGCACGAGAGTCTGTGGGAGTGATGGACAGGCTTCAGCAGTGGGAATCCCAGGTGTCACATTCAGCTCTGTCTGCCATGACGTGATGGCTTGTGCCTGCAGCTACATTGGATTAGCTTCTCTCTTCTGCTCAGCCTTGTCTGCTCACGTCTGGGGAACTGGCAGAGACTTTTGTGCAGCCCTTGGTTATGGGACAGCTGAGTGCTGTGCTCTGCTAGTGAATGCTCCCTGGGTACCTTGATGTGTTATGACACTGTGTGTTATCCCTTCTTCTGCTCCCCATCCCCTTCCCTGCAGCTCCAGGGTACTTCCACCCATGCTAACCACTTTCTGCCTTCCATCGGTGTCCCAACTCGTGGATGCTGATGCTGGAGTTCCCCCTGCGACCAGTGCCTTTCAGGGGTTGTAGCCAACCCTGCAGTGCATGAACCAGTTGAAATACCCCCCAGTTTGTGCTGTCACTTGGAGGTCTGGAGCTGCTGGAGCCCTGCCTGGATGAGGTCCTAGACCTGGCTGTGCTGATTCCTCTTCTTTTTGTGCTTTACAGCTTGCAGGCTGGGCAGTACCAGTTCATTCCTTAACTTCAACAGCCTGAACCAGAGCCAGACTGGTCCCAGACCGGGTAGCGCAGGAGCAGCAGGGAGCCCCTCTCC
>NW_015090794.1:12169825-12183502 GCF_001431845.1 Calidris pugnax
GGGTTCAAGGCCAGGTTGGAGGGGGCTTTGAGCAACCTGGTCTGGTGGGAGGTGTCCCTGCCCAGGGCAGGGGATATGGGAGCTAGGTGATCTTTAAGGTCCCTTCCAACTCTAACCAATCTGTGATGCTAGGGTTTTCATCACTTTGCGTCACGGGAAGCAGCGTGCTGTGCAGTACATGTGTCCTGGGCTGGGTAAGACCCATAACATCAGTCCATGCACTCAACAGAGACAGACAAGGGCACAGCTCTTCCCTGTTGGCACCATAAACTGCTGCTGGAGCCCAGAGCACCCCTGCGCTACCTGCTCCCCTCTGCTCTGCACTGCTCGCCCCAGGGTTTGCTGCTGCCTACTCCATCACCTTTTCCTCTACTGTCAGCTTTTCCTCTTCCTCCTTGGCGTCTCCAGTGATCTGACACCTTCAGAGCACATCTCACAGAGCATACTTAAGGCATCTTAAGTGATGGCTCCGGGTGAGAGGTTTGTAGCAGGGCTGTGGGCAGTTCTGGCTGGAGGAACAAGGTGGATCGCCAAGTATCTGACAGGACTGGGATGAGAAGTCAGGGACACACAGGGCTCCTCTCCAGCAACCTTAAAACTCCTGTGAGCATCTATGGGTGGCTGTAGCCCTGCAGCCTGTCCCCAGCATCCACCCCAGTGACTGCTGTGCTCTCTCCCTTTCAGACTCCCTGTATGTCTCCGAGTACTTCTCCCAGAGTGCACAGAAGCTGTCTTTCTACAGCTGGTATGGGAACGCCAAGCTCTTCCACTTCCATGTGCCAGAAGACACCGTGCTGCTTCGCTGGCTCCTGCAGGCATCCCGGGGGAAAGGACCTGAGTGCACCAACATGGAGATCACTGTGTACGTATGTCCCTGTGCTGGTGCTTGCCCATGGTGCTTCCTGTCCTTCTTCTGTCCCTGTTGCTCATGGCTGGGGTTGGTTGGTTGTAGGAGGCTGGGCATCTGCTCCCTGGTTGCAGCAGACATAGTTTCTTATTCTACTAGCACTAAATCTGTGTTTAAACCTGTAGGAGCATTTCATGTTCACGTTACCGGTGGGTCTGGGGCTGTCTATCAGATGTGGTGTCCAAGAGATGCCTCAGAAACACCAGAGAGAGCTTCACAGTGAGCCTGGTGTTGCTGCTCATGAGCAAAGGTGTTTCTGGACATTTCTGTGCCTGGCAGGCTCCTGTGCATGGTACCTAAGGATGTGGCAGGGCTACAAGGAGCTTGAGAGGACTCAAACCGATTGGAGATGGACAAATTCCCCAGTACAGAGGAATGGAAGAGACTGGGAACACTTCTGAGGGGTGTGGGCTGTGTATAGAGCAGAGATAGGAGAGGAATGCCGAGTCCTGCAGGCACAAGAGCATGAGAAGATTGCAAACTCAAGGCCAATGAAAGAAATACTGCTTAAAGCAGTACTTGAGCTCTTGGAGGGCTTGAGGTCAAAAACTTGCAGGACTTTGAGCTCTATCTTAGGAGGGTACCAAGTTTCTTGGCCAGCTTGTGCCCATGGAGACACATGGATCTCTGACACCCACTCCACAGAGGTCTTGGGAGTGACTGAAGCTGCTTGGCTTGTGCTTCTCTGGTCTGTCCTGGGCACAGACTGGTGCTCTTAGTCACTCTGGAGCTTCCCAGAAAGGTTTCCAGTAGTTTGGGGATGTGAGGGACAAGGCAGCAGCTAAACGATACCCTGAGGAATGAAGACCAGCCCAGCTAAGCTCAAACAGCTTAATAACCCATCACCTGCCAGGTTTGTTTGCTGGACCTTTTTTGTCCATTGTTCTGTTGCAATGCTCCAGCAGTCCAAAAGCGAGCCAATTACATGCCAGATTGGTTGCCCAAATAAACATCCCGGGTGTTAATTAGCTGCTGCTTTTCTGGCAATTCAAACATTGGGCTGCTTATCTGAAAGCAGATGCCGGTGTACTCAAGTCGGTCACGGTGAGCATCTGTCGGCCTGCCCTCCTTAAAAGGGCAAATAGGGAAGATGCAGATCTTAGAAAATGAAAGCTCTTCCTTGGCGATTTAGCCTATATGGGGAATTTGCTGATGGTTATGAAAAAAGGAGTCGTTTTGCGGCTGGGGCTTAACCTTAGGAAGTGTGGAAATTTGCTTTCAGGCTCGATGGAACCATGGAAATCCTTATCTTAATAAGCAGCCAAGTTAAAGCAATCTCTAAATAAATCCGGCTAATAGCACCTGGTCTTCATCAGATGAAAATGATGGCTCTTGTGGGCCGCTTAAAAATGTGGGTTTTTTCCAGCCTGCTCCCTCTCCCATCCCAGGCCAACCTGAGTGTCCCCTGGTGAGTTTGTTTCCCAGTTTTCTCTTGTTTTTACGTCCCTCGATTTACTCCCAGTCTGGTTTCTCTGGCAGGCACTTTCGCTACGGAGCCCCTCCTGTAATTAATCCCCTGGGCACTCGTTTTCCTGCAAATGCCACTGTCCGTCCTTCCTACAGCATAAGCATCACTCTGAGCAGTGCTGTGCAAAACACCACCTTTGTCAACGTCACCACCCCTGCTGCTGGAGACTGGTTCATCGCTGCCCATCTCCCGGAGGCTGCGGGCAGGATCGAAGTGAAGGTGAGGCTCCTGGTGAGGGTCTTAGCTGTCCTACTTTGCCCGGTTTGTCTGGCCACAGCTGACCTGTCTGCTCTCTCCCCCTCCTGCAGGGTTTCTCCACTCCGTGCCCCTATATGTTCCAGGCAGATATGTTTGTGCTCAGGCTGGCTGATATGCCAGTGCTGGAGCCTGGTGTTGCCAGGCCACAGACCGTCGTCTCGCCTGCCAAGCCGCTGCACGTCAAGTGAGTGAGGGCAGGGGATGGAAAGACCTGGGGCCGTGGGGAGGTGGGATTTCCCATGGGTTCTCTTAGGTGTTTCCCCATGGGGCTGGAGCTAGGGGGTCTCTGAGCCTGTTTGCTGAGGTCCCTGCAGCAGTGCTGGGGTTTGCACGGGGAGAACATGAGTGCCCTTGTCCAGTGCTCCCCCAATGGTCTTAGAAGTTCTTTGAGATGTTTCACAGAATGGTTTGGGTTGGAAGGGACCTTAAAGCCCATCCAGTGCCACCCCCTGCCCTGGGCAGGGACACCTCCCACCGGACCAGGTTGCTCAAAGCCCTGTCCAACCTGGCCTTGAACCCCTCCAGGGATGGGGCAGCCACAGCTTCTCTGGGCAACCAGGTGTTTCACCACCTTCAGAACAAAGAATTTCTTCCTGATATCTCATCTAAATCTCCCCTCTTCCAGTTTGAAGCCATTACCCCTCGTCCTATCACCACATGCCCTTGTAAAAAGTCCTTCTCCAGCCAGTCCTCCCTGCCCTCCAGGGAAGGCAGGCCCCTATATGCTTTCCCTGGAGCCTTCTCTTCTCCAGGCTGAAAAACTCCAAATCTCTCAGCCTACCTTCATAGGGAAGGTGCTCCAGCCCTCAGAGCATCTTCATGAGCCTCCTCTGGACCTGCTGATCCTTTTTGTGCTGAGGAAGAGGTTTCCCTTGGAAAGAATGTTCACAACACCAACCAGGGCAACCTAGCTCTTGCCCCAAAGCCCCAGGGACTGTGGTGGGTCATGGTTGGCTTGTGTTGAGAGCTCAAGCTCTGTGAACTGCTGGTCTCTCCTGCTGCAGGGTCTTCATTCCCAAGCACGCTGCAGGGATGAGGTTCGAGCTGCGAAACTGCCTGACAAGCGAGCAAAAAGCGTGTGCCGTGCGAGTGGTGCTGGGCTCCATCACGCTGCCCCAGTCCTTCCAGAGGATCATCACCTGCGTGGGGAGGGTAAACTGCAGCCTGGCCCTGGATTCGCCCCCCTGGGAGAAGTGGCTGCAGATCATGGTGGAGAGTCTCGGCGCTGCCAATGCCAGTGTGTCAGTGGAGATGCTGGCCACTTTCAGAGGTGGGCTTCCGCTTTCTCTAGCCCTGTGGGAAGGACCAGAGAGAACTTTGTGTCTGCTGTGTCTCCTTTGGGCCTTTGGGTGGCTGGCTGTAGTGGTTGGCATTCCCCAGCACTCTGATTTAATGGGCATAATCTTAGGGGCTGAGACCTAGTTGTTGCTTTGGGGTCAAAAGTGAAGGCTCCAGTGTTTGCCCAAGAGGGATACTCCCTGGAGCTGCCTGATTTGGAAATGCCTGAAGGGTTCAGGGTCTCTGAAGCAATGATATTTTCCACAGGCTGGTTGGGAAGCAGCGGTTGGCTTAAAGTCTGCTTTGGGTGGCTGGCTGTAGTGGTTGGCATTCCCCAGCACTCTGGTTGCCTGGGCATAATCTTAGGGGCTGAGACCTAGTTGTTGCTTTGGGGTCAAAAGTGAAGGCTCCAGTGTTTGCCCAAGAGGGATACTCCCTGGAGCTGCCTGATTTGGAAATGCCTGAAGGGTTCAGGGTCTCTGAAGCAATGATATTTTCCACAGGCTGGTTGGGAAGCAGCGGTTGGCTTAAAGTCAGATGGGGAGAATAGTTTTGGGTAGAGGCACCAGACTGTAATGATATGTTGACTATCGATTGTGACCATAAGCAGGCTACAGACAGGAAACCATCTCGCAGAGGTTTATTTGGGGTAATGTCTTCGGTCGTAGTGAGGGGATGTCACCATTTCAGGTGACACCTTGAGACTTGGGAGGCCATGAGGTCCTTTTGACTGTGATAGGCACCTTTGCATCCTCTTATTACATGGCCATAATCTCTGTTTATCTCTTGGAAGCTCACCAACTAGGTACATATTAAAATTTATCTTCTGCTGGGGGTTCTGCCATTGCCTCCTCAAAGCAGAGCCTCATCCCAAGTGCTGGAGGTTGTTAGAGGGCAGCACGAGAGTCTGTGGGAGTGATGGACAGGCTTCAGCAGTGGGAATCCCAGGTGTCACGTTCAGCTCCGTCTGCCATGACGTGATGGCTTGTGCCTGCAGCTACATTGGATTAGCTTCTCTCTTCTGCTCAGCCTTGTCTGCTCACGTCTGGGGAACTGGCAGAGACTTTTGTGCAGCCCTTGGTTATGGGACAGCTGAATGCTGTGCTCTGCTAGTGAATACTCCCTGGGTACCTTGATGTCTTATGATGCTGTGTGTTATCCCTTCTTCTGCTCCCCATCCCCTTCCCTGCAGCTCCAGGGCACTTCCACCCATGGTAACCACTGTCTGCTTTCCATCGGTGTCCCAACTCGTGGATGCTGATGCTGGAGTTCCCCCTGCGACCAGTGCCTTTCAGGGGTTGTAGCCAACCCTGCAGTGCATGAACCAGTTGAAATACCCCCCAGTTTGTGCTGTCACTTGGAGGTCTGGAGCTGCTGGAGCCCTGCCTGGATGAGGTCCTAGACCTGGCTGTGCTGATTCCTCTTCTTTTTGTGCTTTACAGCTTGCAGGCTGGGCAGTACCAGTTCATTCCTTAACTTCAACAGCCTGAACCAGAGCCAGACTGGTCCCAGACCGGGTAGCGCAGGAGCAGCAGGGAGCCCCTCTCCATCTACCGGAGGAGCTTCACGCAACGTGTCCGACCAGAGGAGCTTGTGTCTGCAGAGCCAGCCCGTCGTTCGTGAGGACCTGGATGTGGTGTCTGTGCGCTACAGGCTCTTGAATGGTCCCAGTGTGCCCGTGAACTCCCTCTCCCCAACCCTCCTCCTCCTCAACATGAACACCGGCATGGACAGCGGGGGCTCCCTCGTGGTCAGTCTCCTGCTCAACAAGGTGCGGAGGCTGATTGAGGGGATTGTCTCCCCTCTGCGGGGCTTTGTCCCTGCTCCTGGCCTGGTTTGTCAGCAGACTCCAGGGCTTGTAGGTACTGGTGGGACTGTTTCTCGTTTCTTTTTGTTGTGACAAAACACTCTGAGCCTGTTTTAGCCGCTTCCAGCATGTCCCACCTGCCAGCTCCAATTCACATGCCACAGCTTGCTGGCATGTGGTGGCAGTGACGCAGAGGAGACAAAATGGAAAGCAGCTGCAATGTCATCTTCTCCACGGGAGCCTGGCGCCTTGCCACCAGGAGAGGAGACCGAGCAGGGAAAGGGAGGGATATTCCTGCCTGAGTCACTGATTTCCAGGCTCCCAGTGACACCTCAAAATCAGCCCCCTGAAATTCTGTGAAGCTTCCTGAGGGCTGGAGCAGGGCTCAGCCCCGATGTCCTGCTGCCTGTGACTTCTGCCACCCTGTGCTCCTGCTGAAGTGATGTCCAAGTGTCCCAGCTTTGGGACGGTCCCCCAGGAGGCTCTCTTGCCTTTCAGCCAGCATGTAGCACGGTGGCAGTGCAGGGTGAGGTCAACACGGGTTTGCCCAGAAAGAGCTGCTGAATTGATGGGTGACCTTAATCTGCAGGATTTATTGTCACCTGCTGCTCCTGTTATACCGTGGGGAGGTGAATCGGGCAGGGGGGTGGCATCGGGGCTGTCTGACCTGGGACCCTGCTCTGTTTGCACAGACATCCTTGAGCCTGTCCAACGCCACCGTGGTAGCCTGTGTGAGTGCTGCGTCGCCGGTCCTGTCCCTCAACGCCACGCACAACTGCAGCACAGGTACGAGAGAGGCTGGCACCCACCACCAGCTCTGGGATTTGCTTTTAGACCTCGTGAGCTGTTAACTGGCTCAGGACTTCCTGGGGTGTCCCAGGGAAGCTGATTTTTTGGCCCGAACCCTCCTGAGGTCATCGTGCTGGCACGTGCCCAGGGTGCTGGGGTGCAGGTGCTGGTCTGGCACCAGGAGTTAGACTCCACCAAAGGAAGGTCTGGTTACCAGTTAGGGCTCTTCCAGCCTTGTTGGCAGGAGGTCTGGGGATGGTTAAGGCATTGCTGGTGTTCAAAGAAGTTAAGCTTTGCCCTGGAGGACTAGCCAGGCAAACAGGCTGTTCCATGTGCCCTGTGGTGTCTAGGCAGGTACTGAGAGCTGAGATGAAAGTTAAAAACAAGGGTCTCAGGAGCAAGGGTCCTCTCCATCCCCCTGATGCCTCCTGAGGATGGGAGCAAGAAGCCACAGGGGCATCTGATTCCTGTGCAATCGATCTCAGCCTGGGATTGCTTTGTGCCCTTCTTCCCTAGTCTTGGCACATCGCAGCACCCTCTTTTCTTTAAGCTTTTTTCCAGGGCTACCCTCTGAGCGTGAGCACGTCCTCTGCGGAAGCGATGCTGATTGTCCTGTACCCGCAGACGGATGACTGGTTCCTCTCCCTGCAGCTCCTCTGCCCGAAGGGCCAGGGGTGAGTCTGGTGCGTCATCCCACCTTAGGGCCAGCTTGGAGCCCTCTGCCTCCACATCCCGCTGCTCTTGGTTGGTGTGAGCAAAGACAAGCCCCTGTCCTTACTGCCATGCCCTGGGCTCCTCTCACCTGGTAGCAGTTGAACTGTGGCTGCAGAGAGGGAAGGAGGTGGGTGGCAGTGCCAGCTCGCTCTCTTGTGAGCATCTGAGCAGCTTGTCTAGTGTTGAGCTGGGCACATCTTGCACAGACTGTGGTTGGCAGAGCCCACCAGGATGAGCTTCCCCTTCCCCAGGTGGATTTTGAGGTGATAAATCGGTAAATGAAAGTGTTGCTGTTACTCCTTCGAGGGGTCTCTGGGTGCAGCTGTGCCCACACGGTTTGCCTTCCTGCTGGTTCCTTGTGTAAGGGGCCGAGCACGTGCTGTGAAACAGCGCTGGCGATGCTGATCCTGGGTACCGGGGTCTGCTGTAGGGGTCTGGGGAGAGCTGCCCCCCGCCTGCAGGTGGGTTTGG
Organism: Calidris pugnax; assembly: GCF_001431845.1. Classification (NCBI taxonomy): domain Eukaryota; kingdom Metazoa; phylum Chordata; class Aves; order Charadriiformes; family Scolopacidae; genus Calidris; species Calidris pugnax. Next base: position 12,177,518 of record NW_015090794.1, read on the forward strand.
CAGGCTGGGTGGAGAGGGAGCCGGCTCCGCTCCTTGCTCTTGGGAGGGACAGAGCAGATTCCAGGACAGCGGGGAGCTTGGATGCAGGAACGTGGCCTGACCTTGGGAAGCAGAGTGGTCCCTGGGCACAGGGCTGCCCCAGGGTGCCACCACGACCTGCTCTCCTTGCAGTGAATGTAATGCCGCAGAAGCCAAAGTGACCGTCTTCGCATACCTCACCCCCTGCTTCAACGACTGTGGGCCCTACGGGCAGTGCAGCCTCCTGAGAAGACATGGCTACCTCTACGCCGGCTGCAGCTGCAAGGCTGGTGAGTGCCTTTTCCTGGGAAGCTTTGCCATCCTTCCCGAGGGGAGGCCACGTTTTTCGGTGGTGCTGTTTGGGTAGGGGAGCCTGGGGTGTGCCGTGGCTGCCAGGAGCAGCCTGGTGTCACAGTGTCTGCCCAAAGAGCCCTTGGCACCCGTGGTGACCTCTTTGGGAGCATCCTGGCTGCCCCGAGAGGTGCCAGGTCCTGGAAGCACAGAGCAGCCCAGGGGAAAGGGGGAATTGGGCTGAAGACGGCTTGGAGTTTGGCTTCCAGCTTGGAGAGATGCCTCTGAGCATCCCCAGGGAGATCAGGGTGCCATCAGGGCTGCCTGAAAATGCCTGTGTTGGAGCTGGTGCCTCTCAGGGAGGTTTGTTGTGTAGGGTCCTGGTATGGGATGCGATGAGGCTGGGCTGCCATCCCTCTCCCTGCTTTGCCATGGAGCTCTGTCTCCTGCCAGCCCTTAGACTCAAAGGTGCCCCTGGAGGAGGAACATCGGTGTCAGCTGCTAATTATGTTAATGAGATGAGAAGACTGGGCAGGAGTCAGCGGTGCAGGGAAGATGATAGCTCTGCCACGCTTGGGTGGGTCCGTTTACCTGTTCTCAGCAGAAGGAGGAGGCAAAATGTGGTTCCCTGCTGCTCTGGGTCTGAGCCAGGAGGTCCCTGCTGCAGCAGGAGATGGAGAAACAGCACCCTAATTTCCCTGAGGGGTGCCGGGTTCGGGGAAGCACAGAGCACCCCAAGGGAACTGGGGAATCGGGCTGAGGACAGCTTACTGCTGAATCACTGGCGGCAAAACGCCCCATCTGCATATTCGTGACCCAGAAATTAGCTGGAGAGAGGAGGCTCCCTGGGCTCTGCCTGGCAGGAGCTGGAGCAGGGGCAGAGCTGCTGGCTTGGTTTCCAGTGGCGCCGCAATGGGATGGATGCTGCTTTTAACTCTGCTTCTTGACCGTGGAGTGACCGTGTGCCTCCACCTACCCAGGCTGCCCTGTGCCTGACCTCCTTTCCTCAAAAGGACATCCTGATCTTTAATTAAAATAATTTACATTTAAATTAAAAAAAAAAAAAAAAAGGCAGGTGACTGTCTCAGCTCAGTCCTTGGTGTCTGGTCAGAAGAAAGGATTGTGCCCTGTGGCGTGCACTGTCCTCTAGGAAATGTTCACTGCCACTGTGCTGCACAGAGCTGGATGTCACCGCGGGCTGGGGCAGTGGGTTTGCTCACCCTGGAGAAGAAGAGTTGGAGGAGGATCAAATTGAACCTGCCCACCTGGAGCTGGGCTCTTCTCGGGGAGCGCAGGGCAAGTGGCCACAGACATAAGTGGCAGCAAGGACATTTCCAGCTGAATTGAAGACAATTTTTCCCCTCGCCAGAGTTGTTCAGCTTTGCATAGTATCCAGGTCTCCATCCTTGGAGATCTTCAAAACTCAGCTGGGCAAGGCCCAGAGCAACCCGAGCTGGCGTGACAGGAGGTAGATGAGGAGCCCAGTGGCTTCCTCAGTGCTGTGGTTCGTTCTCCATCCTGGTTCCTGGGATCTGTAGGGATCTTGCACCCAGTTTACACCATCATCTGAGGCTTGAATGCTTGATGTACCACCAGCAAGTAGTATGTGTGTTGAGTTACTGTAGAGATGAAAAGTCCCAGCCTGGTCAGACCCATGCTCTGTGGAGGATGGCGTCTGCTACATGGGAACAACTTCTGGGGATGTCCTCAGAGCAGACACAGGGTTCTGCTGGGGTTCCCCAAGACCTTCCACAGCAGAGCATGCGATAAGTAACGAGACCACCCTAGGAACAGGAGTGTGAGTGGCTGGTGGAGCAAGGGAGAGGAGGCTCAGGGATAGTCCAGGGGGGTGATTGCTTCTTCTGAGCAGTCCCAGGCTCCTCCTGGGTGGTGCAGGAGGACAAGGCAGGGCATGTGAGATCCACACAAGCCTCTCTGCTCCGCAGGTTGGGGCGGGTGGAGCTGCACGGACGATACCAAGGCGCAGTCTGTCGGTGCACAGAACCTGGCCACCCTCCTGCTCACCCTGAGCAACCTCATGTTCCTGCCGGCCATAGCGGTTGCTGTTTATCGCTACTACCTGGTGGAGGCCTCCGTGTACACCTACACCATGTTCTTCTCCACGGTAAGGATTGCCTTTTTTCGAGTCCCCTGCCAACTACCCCTGAGCATCAGGGATGCTGCATCCGACTGAAGTCTTTGGTGGAGCAGTCCATCCTGGAGCTCCACAAGGAGCTTCTAAGCATCATTGGACAAACACCTCCATGGACATGTCCTGCCCCTTCAGAGCTTGGCAGGAGTGCCATTTTTACCAGGCTCTTCCACCCACACTGTGGGTGCTTGTGTTTGGGGGTGGGACCCCCGGGAGCTGAGGTGGGATTGGGGCATTGCAAGCTTGAAGGATGCTGTCCTTGGAGCTCTCAGCTGCTGCTGGAACGGTGCAGGTTGATGGCTGTCCTCATCTGCTTTCTGTAATGCCACAATGGTTTGGTGGAGCTTCTTGGAAGCACTGCCAGGAGGGACCCTGGCTGCCATGGGCTGAGCCTTCTCCTGCCTCTCCTTCCCAGAAAGCCGTGTGGTGCTGCTGGACTCACGTTAGCCTTTGCTTTTGTCCCCGGCTCTAGTTCTACCATGCATGTGACCAGCCAGGCGTCGCGGTGATGTGCATCATGGACTATGACACACTACAGTACTGTGACTTTTTGGGCTCCGTGGTGTCCATCTGGGTGACGATCCTGTGCATGTCCCGGGTGAAGAAGATCCTGAAATACGTGAGTGTCAGGTAACCCCGCGTGGCAGGGCCAGGCTGAGCCAGCCAAACTGTGAGTGGCCATGCTGAGCCCTCTCGTGGATACAGCCCCAGCCTGGTGACAAAGCCTGGTTGTCACCCAGTGCCACCCTGATTTTTAAACCAGTGGGTTGTTTTGTCCCGGGAGTTTGAATCATGAACCTACGTGCTTGTAGGGACTGGGCTTGAGGAACTGAGATTTGTGGGGAAGGTTTGTGGGTCCTCTGGTTTCTCCTTTGGAAGGTGTTCCTCCCGAGACCTGCACGTATGCAGGGCTGGGTGGCCAGGAGGTGAGGTCCTCCCTGCCTCTGGCATGGCTGCCTGTGCTCTGCACAGCAGCAGCAGATGAGCTGCTGACAATAGTGGTGGTGTCTCATTCCCAGGTCCTTTTCGTCTTGGGGACCCTGTTAATTGCCATGTCCCTGCAGCTGGACCGCAGAGGGGTGTGGAACATGATGGGTCCCTGCCTCTTTGCCCTCGTCATCATGATTGCAGCGTGGGTAAGTAGGGACAGCCAGGCAGGACCTGCTGCCCTTTGCTCCTCTCTGGGGAATGACAGTGGCAGAGCAGACCCCAGACTCCAGATGATCCACAGGCGGCGCTTGATCTCCTTGAAACACCCAGGTGGAGGGGGTACAGGGCAGGGGATCTACCTTCCATCCCTCCAGTAGCTAAGAAATCCCCCAGTTACAGCTCTCAGCTGCTGCAGCTCCAGTTGAGCGCACACTGGTGGCTGCAGTGTAGTCCCAGAATGGCTGGCAGCTGCCCCTACCCTGGGCAAGAGCTGTGGCATCGCCACTGCCACCACTACCCTCTGCATGGGGGCTCTGGTCCCACAGCTCTTGCTCTTGCACACAAGAGACAGGCCCAAGAAGGGGGGAAGCTGAATTTCTGAGGGGCATCAGGCACAACCTCATGCTGTGAGGTTGGCAGGAGCTCCTGGGTCGGGCAGTGCTCCCTTCCTAAGCTTCTGCTTGGCTGCTTAACCTTTCTCTGCTCTCCAGGTTTACCACGGCGTGAAGCGCAGACACTGCTACCCCTCCTCGTGGAAGCGCTGGGTTTTCTACCTCCTCCCAGGGATCACCTTGGCTTTCATCGCCATGTCAGTATATGCATTCATGGAAACCAATGAGAACTACTACTACACCCACAGCATCTGGCACGTGCTGGTGGCTTTCAGCGTTGCTTTCCTGCTTCCTCCTCGGGACAAGCATAAGAAGCCCTGGGCCTGGTCGCAGAAGCTCACTTGCCGCTATCAGATCTGCCAGAATGACCGTGAGGAGCTCTACGCTGTGACCTGAACTGCTGGGCTCCCGGTGGCAGAGATGGAGGGCTCAGGAGGCTGCTCTTCACCTGGGCTGCCCCTCTCTGTGGCATGTCGGCCATTCCCTTAACATGCTCATTCACTAGCCAGGAGAGCATAGCACTGACCAGGTTTAAAGAGGACAATGGTGGGGCTTGTCTCGTGAAGGCAAGGCCACCTCTGCTTTTCTGCTGGGACGGGGCAGGCTCTTCATGGTTCTAGATCAAGGAATAGCCTGTCCCCCACCTCCCAACGGCCCTGGGGTGGGAGGCAGAAATTGCCAACCCTTCCTCCCCTCCTGCTGCCTCCATCAGGCTTGGGCTTTGCCCATGCTGAGCTGGAGCTGGGGCTTTGGCTGCTGGGCTCTTCCCTGCACACCCTGTCTCCCTGAACCCAAGAGAAGAATGGGTTTCTTCTGATCTGGAGGTGGGGGGCAGATGCTGCCATGTGCCCTTGGTGCTGATGGGGAGGGAGGGAGTGCTCTCGGTGTGCCCTGAGCCCTTGGCCACCATCTCCGTGGGGCTCTGGAGCCTTTCTCCCCATGGAATGGCTGGTGCTGCTCTTACCTCTTCCTGATTCTGGGGGGGGGCAGAGCGAGGCCGGGACTTGGGCCCTGGATTCAGGATCAGACTTGGCAGGAATGTGAAAAAAACCCCAACCAAACAAAAAAAAAACCCAACCAAACCCTCGCAGGGACGTGCAAGAGGCATCGGCAGCACCTCGCCCTGAGCTGTGGAACCCCTGGCAGCGCAGGGTTTAGTCTTATGTCTAATTTTAGCCTCCTTAGGTCATCTGGAAGGAGCCAGGCTGCTGCATTGTCCTCTTCCTCCCTCCATCTTCAGGTGTTCATCGTCTTCCTCCCTTTTGTGGCTTGGGCACACGTGGCTCTGCTGGGGGGGGAAGTTGAGGATGGTGTCTGAACTCCCCAGCCCCTGCTTCTCCATCCTCCTGGATGTGCTGCCGGGTGGTGGCCCATCTGAGGCCATCGGCGGTGTCCCACCCCAGCCAGGAGCACGGCCCTGGGCTCTCCCCTCGGATGGCCACCATCTCCTTCGCAGCATCTGCCTCGCCTTAGCCTTACCCTGGCCTCAGGAAGCCGGGGCAGAAACTTGGCCACCAGGCGAGTTGTCCTCGCCTGTCCTTACTCCACAGCCAAGGGCTCAAACGCCTCCTTTCCTTGCTGGTTTATTCCAGCTGCGGGGGGTGGAGAGGGGTGTGTGTGTGTCTGGTGTGGAGCCCCCTCAGGAAAGAGCTATTCCTGAAGGATTTGTCCTCCCAGTTTATAGGAAAACGGGTTTATTTCTTTGCTTGGAGGAGCTCCCGGCCTTCTGCTCAGCTCTGCACTTTATCCCTCCCCGGCCCCCGCTCCTTCGGGGGACGAAGGGGGGGCTCTTCTGCGCCCACCCCTGTCCCCCCCATGTCCCCCCCTGTCCTTCAGCCGCTGGGACGTGGGGCCCTGGGGCCTCCCTCCAACTTTTATCACTTTTAGGCACTTTTTTCCTCCCCTCACCCTCCCCTTCTCATTTTGCACAGTGGCGTGGCACCTCCTTTACGGCCGTGGCCCTGGTGCTGCCATTACCCAAGA
>NW_015090794.1:12183512-12196386 GCF_001431845.1 Calidris pugnax
GCGAGAAATCCCCGTAACCTGATTGTTTTAAGATTGTTTTAAATTGGTGTTCGATCCTTGAAATTCATGCTTTTGCCCCCGCCCCATCCCCACGACTGTCAGCACAAGGTTGTGTCAGGCGCTTGGAGGGGGTGTGTCTGGGGGGGGATGTTAATGATTTTGGGTAAAATCAACAAATTCTGGTGTCTGGGGTAAAAGAAAAGAAAAAAAAAAGAAAGGGGTGTTTCTTTTAATTTTTTTTTCTTTGCTGTTAATATCTGTGATTATTTTATACGGTAACTTTTAAGCTTCCGGTTTTATAATTTAATAAAGGTGATGGTGTTCGGGGGCGAACCCGCCGGGATGCCCTTGGCGGCGCTGAGCAGCGAAACGCGGGCGCGGCGCGGCCCCTACCGGCCACCGTCGGCCTCCTCCTGCGGCGCCAGCCAATGGGAGGGCGGCTTCGGGGCCCACTTCCGGCCGCGGTGGCCGCTGGGAGCGGAAGCGGAAGCCGGCGGGAGGGGTGTTGTGGCGGCGGGAGGAGGGCGATGCCGTTGCACCGGTACCCGCCGCGGCTCTGGGCCTCCATGCGGCTTCGGGAGGGCATTTGTGCGCGGTTACCGCAGCACTACTTGGCCTCCCTGCAAGACGACACGCCGCCCACCCCCGTGCACTGGCGGCCGCTGGGCGTCACCCACCGGCGGAACCCGCGCACCGGGGAGCGGGAGCGCGTACAGGACGTGCCGGTGCCCGTGTACCTGCCGCCCGCCGCCCACGAGGGGCTCTGGGGCGGCGAGGGCTGGATCCGCGGCTTCCGATATGCGCGCAATGACAAGGTGAGCTTTTTCCTTACCCCGGGCTGGCGGTGCCCTGTGTGTGTGGGGGGGGGCCCGGGCGCCGCTTTGGGCGGCTCACCCGGCCCCTGGTGCGTCCTCAGCCCGTTTCGGCGGGCGGCGGCGCCGTCGCCGTCGTCCCCGGGCCCTGAGCACCGCCGGTCTGTGCCCAGCTCTCCACCAGGCTGCCCAAGACGTGGAAGCCGCAGCTGTTCGAGCGGCAGTTCTACAGCGAGATCCTGGACGCCACCCTGACCATCACCGTCACCATGCGGACCCTGGACCTCATCGACGAGGCCTATGGCTTCGACTTCTACATCCTCAAGGTCAGGCCCTCTGCCCGGCTGGGCTCGCCCTGCGACGGGTCTGCACCCGCACTGCCCTGGCTCAGGGGCTGGCGTGTAACATCAGTGCAGCTCTAAAGCTTCCAGCCTTTAGCACCCCATTGATTGGAGCCCTTGTGTTAAATTAGCTCCAGACCCAATCCAAGGGATCTTTTCCCTTTCATAATACGTGTCCTGGGAGCCTCTGCAGCATGTGGATAAACTACCGGTGTTGTTTGGGTGCTGATGGGCTTGGGTGTCTCTAGCAATTCTAGGCTTGTGTGCTCTCTTTTGGTGCAATTTGACATCAGACTTTATTTCTGCAGACTCCCAAAGCCGACATGTGCTCGAAGCTGGGGATGGATTTGAAGCGAACGATGCTGCTGCGACTTGCACGGCGGGACCCGAAGCTGCATCCCGACGATCCGGCCAGGAGAGAGGCCATCTATGATAAGTACAAGGTGGGTGCCTGACCTGCAGTTCCTGCCCTGCTGCCTATAGTGACATTTGCTGGTTGTGCAGGCAGATTGTGCCCTAATCACCCGGTCACAGCACAAGACAGCATTTATGCTTCTGTATTTAGGGTTAAGGATATGGGTGGAGAAGATCTAAAGATTGTCTGTCAGGTTTTCCTTGTCTCTCTATGAACTGCTAATTGATGTACTGATCTTTTAGGGAGACAAAAGCCTGTTTTTTTACTGTGACAGAGGTCAGTGAGGGTCTGCAATAAGCAGTGGTAGGAGCTGGCACTGCCGACAGCAGGAATTGGTTGTGTGCAGCTTTGTTTTGTGTCGCTGGTGATTGCTGTCAGCGTAGAAACACCACCAGCATCCATGGTCTGTGGAGTTGTGCTGAGAAACAGCCCCGGAACTACACAAAGGAGAGGCACAGCAGCAGACACAGGTGACCAGAGAAAGCAGGACCCTCACTAGGGAAAAAAGGGAGAGAAGGGAAGTGAACTTTGGTTGCCAGAAATGAGGGAACAGTGTTTTAAGATTTGTCTGTGGTAATGTTCCTACTGGATTGCATCTTTGTGTGAGTTGGATTTGTATCTTAGTCACCTGGAAAGACGGTACCACCTGCTCCTTCTTTTGTCACAGGAATTTGTGATCCCAGAAGAGGAAGCTGAATGGGTTGGTTTGAGTTTAGAAGAAGCAATAGAAAAACAGAGACTCCTAGAAAAAAAGGTGAGTTCCTGAGGCAAGGCTTAGCACTGAGGTGTCTTCGATGCTTTGGGCTGCACGTCCAGCTGATATGAGCAGCCTGAGCCTTCCTGAGCAATGGAAGTGGTGCTGCAAACCAAATTTGGGTGCCCAGAACCTGGGGCTGGGTTACAGTGTGTCGTAAACTGGATCCTCTGGTTGGGGAAGAGAGATTTAGGGGGATGGCTCGTAACTCGTGCCCTGTTGCCTGACATCTTTGCCCTTGGTTGCCAGCTGTTACGCTTCTTGTGCTTTGGGACACGTGGATACAAGCTGGGGGCTCACTCTGTCTCTGCAGCTGCCTTGTTGGAAGCCATGTGCAGGGGAGAAGCGGGGCAGAAGGGCTTCCTGGAGCGGTGGGGGCTCTTGGTGATGTTTCCCCCAGACCTGTTGGCTCCTGCAGGAGGAATGGAAGGGTGAGGAGCACTGACTGCATGAGGCGGTGGGGCTCCAGCTTCTTCAAGGGGTGTGTTCTCCCCTTGTGCTTCAGTACAGCTCTGACTGAGGGCAGCGTGAGGAGGGGGAGAAGCGTTTTTAGAAGGGATCCCTGGGAGCTACCGATGGTTCTTGTCTGCAGGCAGGACCAGGAAAGCTGATGGATGTTCCTTAAAGGTGCCTGTCATCTCTGAGGCAGGGTTACAGAGCTGCACAGCAGCTGTGTCTGGAGGAATAGTGTAGAAGGTTGCTTTGTTTAACTGCTGAAAAAAACCCAGTCACATTTTCCTCCCTCTGGTTTTAATTGTTAGCGCTCCTGCAGCTCGTCGTTATACTTCACCCCTTGCTGCTGCTGCTCAGGTTCACTCCGTTGAAGTGGTTTATCCTCTGCTTTGTTTCAGGACCCTGTCCCGCTCTTTAAGGTCTATGCTGAAGAGCTCGTCAACCAACTGAAAGAACAGGCTCTGCAGAAGCAGTAGGAGGGGGGAAAAAAAAACCTCTGGAGCAAAACCCCTGCTGCAGATCGAGCTGTGGGGTTCAGTGAGTCTTCTGTCTGAACCACGTTGTGTGGAAGGGGCCACATGAAGAGCCTGCCCAGGAGCACATTGCACTTACCAAAGTCTAACGACAGCCTAAATTCCGTGAGCAACTGTTCCTGTGGGCTGAGGAAAGAATTTCTCTCCTGTGGCCTCTGAGAGTGTTCTTGAAAGACTGGCTTAATGTGGTGGCTCTGCCTGTACAAGTAGTTGGCTGTTGTTGAGAGCTTGATTACGATATAAAATGGAATATGCGTTTTGGGAATATCAGTAAACTTTTCTCTGATACTTACTGCTCGTTAGTGGTGACAGCAGGGACTGTGAGACACAGGGGTGTAACGTGGATCGGTCCCCAGCCTCTGCAGCAGAGAGGGTTGTGCCCCAAAAGCACGACCCCAAACAGGAGTGGCTGAGCTCCCCGGCCCTTCGCACCAACCCCTGGGGTTCCAGCTGTTTCTCTTTGAAGTCGGTGATTTTAAAAATCTTTCTTTTTGTAATAAGACAGTCAAAGTGAGCGTTCAAGCCTTTGTTCCTGACTGGCAACAAGGGACTGAAAAGCACTTACCCAGAGTCATGCTGGTGACGTTTGAAAGCTTCATGGTCCTGCTGTGGGTTTCTGGCTGGAGACAAAGCAGCTTCTCCTCCCTCTCCCTTCTGCTCAGGTGAGGGACAAGCGCAGAGCTTGCAGGATGGACCTCGTGTGAGCCACCTCTCTGGGTTGTCACCCCAGGAAGAGGTTTTGCCTCCCCTTGGGATGAGACATGCTCCCCTCTCTCTAGCACATAAGTGTTTGGTCTCAGTTTCTGAGCTGCAGGACCCATGATAAGAGAGAATCTGGGTGGGTAGAGCAGTGTGTGGCTGGTTCCCTTCACACTGGAATGAAGTAGGACCTCAGGGGAGCAGAAATTCCGGGTGTCTTAAAGATTTGGGAGGGAGGTGCTGCGGAGGTGGTGGCTGGAGTGGCAGGGAGGCTGTGCTGGGTGGCTGGGGATGAGGGAGGTGGTTGAGGGGAACGTGTCCTTCAGGAAGAAGGTGGGGTTTCAGGAAGACCAGACTCCTCCTCTGCTGCTTTTTGGGCCCGGGAATGGGTTGGAGCCCTCTCAGGGGGTGTTTGAGCCCCAGGTGAGTGTGGTGCAGCCCCAGGCTGTTGAGCTGCCAGACTGGGGCTGTGCTGTCCCTGCACAGGGACAGGAGGCTCAGCACTGCAGGGGACAGTGGTGGCAGGGGACTGTGGTGCAGGGGACTGGGTGGCAGAAGCTGGGGTGTCTCCAGCCTGCCTGGATGCAGCTGCAGCCAGTCCAGGTTCTCAAGAGCAAACTGGCACAGAAGGCAGCATTTGCCTAATTAATGATTCTGTAGCTAGGCCAGAACAATGACATTTGGTTATCCGTTCCTCCTTCTGCAACTGAGCCGAGTGGGGAAGCTGCTGCCCGGCTCCTCGGGGACCCTGACACTCTGCCCTCGTTAGAGATAATTAGCTGGGACAAGCTCCTCGTTTGACAGCTCTGCTCATCATTAGGGCTAGCGCAGCTCATGCATTTTAATGCAGCTCTGAGCAAAGCTCCAGACCCTGGCTCTGTCCTGGCCCCCCCTCCATCGCTTCGCTGGAACGTGCCGGCGCGGGTCTGGCCTCTCGCTCTGGTGCGGGTATGGCAGAGCCTGGCTGATGCCTGCCTGCATCCCACACCAGCCCTGTGGGGGTCCCCCAGTGCCTCTCAGCTCCTCACGGCGAGGGGGCTCTTTGGGATGGCCGAGTGGGCAATTATCAGCTGCTTCTCTGTGCTGGGGGTGGCGGGTTTTAGTTCCGTAGAATTATTTTTTCCAGTTGTGTGGTGCTGTGTCTCTCGGGGAGAGCGTTGGCTGTTCGTCCTCCCCAGCTGTGCTGCTGGTATCGCCTGTCCTCGAGGCTGACTCTTATACGTGGCTGCTCTGCAGGATCTGCTGCTGTGGGAAGGTCTGGTGGGTGCTGAGGGGTGGTGGGAGCTGTCAGGGAGAGCTCCTGTCCCGCTGGGGATGCTGATGGGGGCACTGCAATAGGAGCTGCTCCTTCAGGGATGTGGTTATCCTAATTTCTGAGTTGGAGCCCCCCATCCTCTCATCCTGCATTCCCTGGGAAGCCTTCCCCGTGCTCCTTTCCCCACAGCTATGCTGGATGTGGCCGGGAGCTCCCCCCCAAGGACATACTGCCTGGAGAAGAGGAGGCTCCAGGGAGACCTAATAGCAGCCTTCCAGTACCTGAAGGGAGCCTACAGGAAGGCTGGGGAGAGCCTGTTTAGAAAGGCCTGCAGTGACAGGACGAGGGGCAATGGCTTTAAACTGGAGGGGAGCAGATTTAGATTGGAGATTAGGAGAGGGTTCTTTACTGTGAGGGTGGTGGAGCACTGGAACAGGTTGCCCAGGGAGGTGGTTGAGGCCCCTTCCCTGGAGATATTCAAGGTGAGGCTCGATGAGGCCCCGGGCAACCTGGTCTAGTTGGGGGTGTCCCTGCTGACTGCGGGGGGGTCGGACTAGATGGCCTTTGGAGGTCCCTTCCAGCCTGGGCAATTCTATGATTCTATACTCCCGTGGAGATGCTCTGCTGACTTTAGGAAAGCTGGAAACTCTGCTTGTGGACCAGGGGTGCTGCAGCTTCAGAGAAAGCAAAGCTGCGAGTGCGCAGGGCTGGCTTGCCCTCCTGCTAGGCAGAGTGGGGAGGTGGGGAGGGAGCCCTCGGGGTAGTTTGGGCTACGATACCCCCAGCCAGGTTGCCTTGAGGAGCTGGAGGAATCGTTCAGTGCCCGGTGTTAGACCTGTCTGGATTTTATGCCTGTTCGTTTGCAGCTCTGACCACAGAGAGCTTGATTCTCCTTGTGTGGTGGTGGTTTTTACCTGTGCAGGTTGGCTCTGTCTGGCAGATACCAGTTTCCTTCACTGCCCTAGCAAGGGGAATGGGAGGAGCTGGTGGTTTGCCATGACAACACGTTCCCAGGAAGCCACAGATGCCACAAACCCACAGGTACAAATTGGGCGCTGTCAGCTGGAGGCTGCAAAATCCACCCCGGGACAGGGGAAGGGCCTGGCCACCGAGCACAGCTCAGACCTCAGCACCACCTCGGGCTTCAGCAAAGGTCACCAGTGTCCTGCTCCTGCCCGAGGCCAGGCACCATGCGTGTCTAATGCCAACCACCACCATCCTGAGCATGGCTGCGGTGGCAAATTCCGGCAGCAAATGCCAACGCACGGGCTGGGAGCAGAGAACCAGCAGCAGCTTGCAAGGACGTGACAGCCACCGAGGCGCTGCCAGAGAGCCCTGCCCAGGGTCACCTTCAATTTGGCAGCTTAAGATAAGGCTGGGGGAGCAGCGGAGGCTGCTCAGAGGGGGAAACAGTGAAAAATGATCTCGGCAAGAGGGCAATGAAAGGAAAAACCCCAAGGCAAACTGGCAGGCCGAGGCTTGTGCCGATCTCTCGATGCGATTCCCCGGCAAGACAGCTGTGAGCTGAAACCTTGACGGCAGAATCTCTTGGTGGTTTTATTTTCCTATGCAGGGACTGCAGCCAGTGCTGGGAGGGCTTCTGATGGGGCAGGAAAACGGAGCTAGTTGTCCAAATCCAACCATAGTGCTCTGTCCAAGGCTTTCCTGCTCAGCCATCACGGGTAAGCACCGCTCAGCAGCGCAGCTGTGAGTACAAGCAAGGGAAGGGCTCGGAGCATGCACAAATCCCCATGGACTCTGGAATCTTGAGCTCCCAAGAAAACCCCTGCAGAGTCACAGCATGGGAGGCCACCTTGAAGGCCACCTACTGCAAGTATGTCTCATGGTGACAGTCCTTCTGAGTGCCACCAGGGCCAGGTGGTCCGCAGGGAGGTGCAAAGTGGTCCATCACCCATGGCAGGAGGCCAGGGGTAGAGATACAGGAAACACTGGTTGGATATAAGGGAAAACTTCTTCCCCAGGAGGGTGGTTCAGTCTTGGGAGAGGGTCTGGAGAGGTGGTGGTAGCTCCATCATTGGAGGGTTTCAGAAGGCCAGGGTGAGGTCCTGAGTGACCTGCTTTAGCTTTGCAGTCAGCCTGCTCAGAGCAGGAGCTTGGACTGGAGACCTCCAGATGTCCTCCCAACCTCGCTTTGTCTGATGCAGTTTCCAGTAGCTACTCCAGCTTGTGAAACTCCCTGCGAAACAGCCTTCAGCCTGAGGAGGAGGGATGAGTAACGAACTGAAGAGGACCAGCCACCAGGTGCTGGCTGGAGGGGAAGAGCCCTCTGGGCAGGAGGAGAGGGACTGTAATAAATAGCTCTGCACACTCCCCTCCTCCAGGCTATGAGCAGCCACCATCCTGCCTGAAGCTCCTTCTGCAGCCATGTGCTGTGCTCCTTCTTCTCCCATCCACCCAAGAAAGTTCCTCATGCATGAAGCTACCACCTCCAGAAGTGGCTGCAGACAGGGATGGTGCGGTGGAGCTGTTGGCCGCATCCTGGGTCACCAGGAACCCGGTCCCATGGAGCAGTGGACAACAGCCTGGCTCTGCATGAGCATTCCTGGTGTTGGCCTTGGGTGCGTGTTGGCCATGCCCAGCAGAAGGCCCTGGTGGCTCTCCATGGGTGACTGCTGGGTTTCCCAGACCTGCTGGTTCCTGATGTGCTGCTCGTCCTGGCCAGCTGCCCCAGCCCTGGAGGGGAAGAGGTGGGAGATGGCATGGCGGGTCCCGTCACAGCAAAGCTGGTGGGCCTGATGGTGTCCTGCGCCACAGCCCCCGGGCTCAGAGGGTGAAACCAGCTTGTGGCCTGGAGCAGGATCCTGGCTGGAGAGGGACATGGGCAGATCTCAGGGGGAGCATAGATTTTGCAGTAAGGAGTCATAAGGAAAAAAAATAAAACCCTCATAAAATCTACATATGCAAATACATTAATTGCCCAAAGCACCTTCTCCTGGCAGTTCCTGCTGCAGTCTCTCCTACAGCTAGGGGCTGAGCTGGAAGGGGATGCTGGACCAGGGGTGCTGGGCACGTGGAGCATGGGTGGGAGTGTGGAGTTACCTCCATCCACAGCTCCTGCAGCACGTCACGGGCTCAAATTGGGCTCCTCGGCTGCAGGAGGAAAGGCTGAGGGGAGCACAAGGGGTGGCCGTGCCAGCTGGGGACTGGCCACAGGCACCTCTGCCTGGCTGGACTCTGCCTTCCATCCATGTGCATCGCCATTGCACACGTTTTCCAGGCAGCCATCGCCATGGTAACGCTGAAAATGGAGCTGTTTCAGGCCAGTTAGAGCACTCTGACAGTCGCAGAAAATGGCATTTCTGAGACATGAGCAGGGCTTTGCTCACGGGGCATCCAGGTACCCAGGGCTGCAGCTGGTGGGAGAGGGTCCTCGCAGGACCCCGTGTCCCCAGGGATGCACGTCCCAAGCTGGGGTGAAGGTGGTGGAGGGAGCCTGCAGGGTGGGAAAAGGGAGCAGCCACAGAGTGGGCTTCTCCAGCAGCGCTCCTGGCATGGAGCTGGGACCAGCAGAGCTTTTCCCTGGGATGGGATGTGAAAATCCAGCCGACCTTGGGGTTCGAAGCAGCTCAGGACCAGTATGAGGGATGGAGTAGGCATTTGGTGGAGCTGCCTCCTCACCCCAGAGGTCAGAGCCATCCAGCACCGTGCTGGTGATCCGTAGAATCACTGGATTCTTCATCCCTGTAAGAAGCAGCCTGTTCCTTTTTGCAAGGACAGCTCGGTGGTGCACACTCAGGCTGGGTTTTCCCCTGTGTGCTTTTATATACCTGCTCTTTAATCCTCCAGGCAGTCCTGTAAGATGCTTTTGCAGCTCCTCCTGGCCAGCCCTCAGCTTCTTGCCCTGATCAACCAGGTGTCATCAGTGAAGCTGGTCACCTCCCTTTCCCCAGCTGCTGGAGGAGCTCTGGGCTGTGCAGAGAGCCCCTGGGGGTCACCCTGCCCTTCACACCACTGCAGAATGCCCACTTGGTGTTATAACCAGGTATTTATTCACATGAGAACTTGCCCACTCATTCCAAGGCGTCTTAATTTCCTTGAGTGCCCTTGATATGGACCCCTCTTGAGTGTCTCTTGAGATCCAGGTGGACTTTCCCAGCTGGGTCTCACCTGCCCAGCAGGACGTGGGGTGACTCTGCCCCAGTAGCCCATCGCTATCCATGTGTCTGCTCCTTTTATTCCTTAGGGTGTTGTCCATCAACTTCTGAGGCTGGTCAAGGACCTGGGCTTGGTTTAATCCTCCCTCCTGAAAGCTGTGTGTGGATTTGGGAGGTTTCAAGTGGTGGAAAGTCCTTAATCCTAACTTTAAACTGCCTTGCTCCGACTCTGGGAATTGAGCCTTGTCACGCTCTGGCTCCCAGAGCAAGGCTTCACCTTGGTGTTTTCCCCTCTGGTATTTTCTGGCATTTTCTCCTCTTTCTCACATTGTCAAATAGATCAAGAAGGTGGAAAGTCCTTAATCCTAACTTTAAGCTGCCTTGCTCCAACTCTGGGAATTGAGCCTTGTCACACTCTGGCTCCCAGAGCAAGACTTCACCTTGGTGTTTTCCCCTCTGGTATTTTCTGGCATTTTCTCCTCTTTCTCACATTGTCAAATAGATCGAGAGGTTACACTGAGGATCAAGTCTTGCTGCAAGGCTTTTCCTCTGGAAATCATTAGCTGTGGCCTTTTTTTTTTTTTGTGACAGTTTCATCTACCAGTGATTTTAAAGCGTGGGACCGGAGCTGGGCACCAGCACCAAAACTGGGGAAGCCTCCTTGGATGCAGGCAGTGGGCTAGCAGGCTTCTGCCCGGCCAAGTGGTCCTGGGATGTGCAGAGCTGGGACCTCTTGGGGTGTGAAGGTAAGAAGTCACCCGTACATGGACCCGCTTGTCTGCTCAGCTCCCTCTCCTCCATGAATGTTGTGCTCCTCTCGCCTCTTACCCGTTTTTCCCTGTTTTCTGTCAGATATGTTGCAGAAAAAGGAGAATTAGGGCCTCTGTGGGGCTCTGGGGAAGGTACTTTTGTAGGGGGGCAGCTTGTGGAGCGGCGCTCCACTGCAGAGTGCAAGATGGTGGGTCCCTTGCAGGGGGGACAGGAGGTCCCAGGTGGCAAGAGGGGACGGCAGCGGCGCGAGGAGAGGATGGAGGGTGCCAAGACCTTGGCAGGGGAGCTGGGGTGGTGGGCACGTGTGGCTAAAGCCGTGATGGCGTGTGGCTAAAGCCGTGTGGGCTCGGGAACCCGTGAGCCGGGGCGTTACCATGGGAACCGCCGGAGGATGCTCAGGAGGGCAGCGCGGCCGGTTGGGCTCCATGGCCCCGGCGCCCCGGTCCCCAGCCACAGGTTCCTGGTCCACAGGGACCTGGAGAGGGACCAGTTTGTCTTCAGCAGAATGGGAGCCATCCTCTTTCAGCCAAGCCCCAAAGAGGGAGGGCAGCGCAGCCGGTTGGGCTCCATGGCCTCAGCGCCCCGGTCCCCAGCCACAGGCAGGAGGTTCCTGGTCCACAGGGACCTGGAGAGGGACCACCTTGTCTTCAGCAGAAAGAGAGCCATCCTCTTTCAGCCAAGCCCCAAAGAACTTTGCAGAGAAGCTGCTTTTAAAAGAGAGAAAGAGCAAGAGGGAGAGTAACCCCAGGCAGGACCAGAGCGTGGTGGGACCCACAGCAGGACAGCAGCCCCCAGGCTGTGCTGAAGCTCCTGGCCCCACTGTCCTGACCTGTCCTGGCCACACTGCCCTGTGCCTTGCAGGGCTCCTGAATCTCTCCGTGCCTTGCAGAGCCTGGAGCAGGCTGGCTCCTGGCCCCGGGCAGGCTGTTTGCCCGGCTGGCACGGCACCGGGACCAGCTACATTGGCAGGGACTGCTCTGGGCACCAGCCAGCTCCTCTCCCCAGGCTGCTCCGCTTCCCTGGAAGCCACTGGTGTTGGTGACAACACTGTCACCAGCCCTTTGCACACCCAAGAGGGCTGTATCTTGTGCACCACCCCCATGAGTTGCCGCTGACACCTTCCAAGCTGGCTGCCATCAGGAGACAGGCTCCCCTTAACAAGTTGTCCCCGCTCCCAGGAAGGGTGTGTTTACTCAGGTGCCCACCAAGTGCGTTCTAAGGAGCGTCTCTGCCAACCGGCTGGTACAGATGTCAGAGAGATTGTCCTGCCCTTTCCTGGCTCTCACTGTAATATGTGAAAAGGAAAATTGTTATTGCATCTACCAGGCCCCAGAATGCACTTTCCAGGAGCAGGGAGGTTTGAAACCAGCTGTTTCAGGATCAGCTGGTTCATCCTCCAGTTCCTTCAGAAGCCCTGGAGATGCCTCCTAGCCCCATGGCTCCTTGCTGCTTCCTCCTCAGCTGGTTTCATGTTGTCATCTGTGGTCCCCAGCAAGTTCCCGGTTCTTCCACAGAAGCAAGGAGCTCGGGCAGCATCTCCCAGTGCTCCTCCTGTGGCCACCCTGATGGACTCCTCCCTCTGGATGGCTGTGAGGAGGGAATAGGAAGATGATCTTGCATTCCTTTCCCTCAAGCCCACCCTGCTTCTCTCTCACCTTGCTGCCCATGAGCACTACATTTTCCCAGGGTCTCTCCCTCTCCAGCCTTTAGATTCTCCCCAAGACCCCTTTTTTCCTCATTTTCCTGGAATTGCTTGGTGCCCGAGGAAGATGATCTTGCATTCCTTTCCCTCAAGCCCACCCTGCTTCTCTCTCACCTTGCTGCCCATGAGCACTACATTTTCCCAGGGTCTCTCCCTCTCCAGCCTTTAGATTCTCCCCAAGACCCCTTTTTTCCTCATTTTCCTGGAATTGCTTGGTGCCTGCAGTGACTGGTGGGGACAGAAGCACCCTGTGGGTCCCGTGTAGGTGTCCCAGCTGGTGAGGCTGGGCTGGGCACTCGTTTGCTACTCTCTGGTTGCAGTGTCCATCCCTGGACCGTGAGGATGGGGCTGGGACCTGCTCCCACCTGCCTCTCGCCTGCAGGACCCACCCAGCCACAAGCCCAAACCCTGATCTGGTGACAAGACCTGAGCGTATCGCTCTGTCCATCATCGATAAACACCCTCCAGGAGTAACGAGAGGCTCCGAGCCTTGTGGAGCCAGCAAGGAGCTGCTCTGCACAAAGGTGGTTGGGTAGAGAGGGTGCCCCAGCATCCCCGCCTCCAGGGATGACCATGGCCGGGGCTGGAGGTATGAGTTGTCCCATCCTGGCCAATGCTGCTGGTGGGTCCCATGGAGCCGGGGAAAGGACCGGCAGAGCCAGGCAGAACCCCGACGTGCTGGGAACATGGATTGCTTAATGGCAGCAGTGGGGAAGGAGGGTGATGGAGGACCGTTCGGCCCCATCCTGGCGCTCTGGATGAACGGGTGTGAAATCCCCATGAAAGGCAGAAGCGGTGGCTGGCAGCTGGTGGCAAGAGCCCATCATGGCCAGACCCTTGCATCCTGCATCCCCACCCAGCGCCGCTCCTTGGAGGAGGATGATGATGGTGCAGGAAAGCCCCGGCATGGAGGCATTGTGCGGTGGGGAAAGGCTGGCCGGGGGGAGGCAGCGCTTCCCGCAACCGCCTTCAAAGAGTTTTCCTTGAGTGTTGCTGCTCTTTAGGGCTTCCTCCTCCTCAAAAA
>NW_015090794.1:12201141-12220724 GCF_001431845.1 Calidris pugnax
AGTGCCACCAGGGCCAGGTGGTCCGCAGGGAGGTGCAAAGTGGTCCATCACCCATGGCAGGAGGCCAGGGGTAGAGATACAGGAAACACTGGTTGGACATAAGGAAAAACTTCTTCCCCAGGAGGGTGGTTCAGTCTTGGGAGAGGGTCTGGAGAGGTGGTGGTAGCTCCATCATTGGAGGGTTTCAGAAGGCCAGGGTGAGGTCCTGAGTGACCTGCTTTAGCTTTGCAGTCAGCCTGCTCAGAGCAGGAGCTTGGACTGGAGACCTCCAGATGTCCTCCCAACCTCGCTTTGTCTGATGCAGTTTCCAGTAGCTACTCCAGCTTGTGAAACTCCCTGCGAAACAGCCTTCAGCCTGAGGAGGAGGGATGAGTAACGAACTGAAGAGGACCAGCCACCAGGTGCTGGCTGGAGGGGAAGAGCCTTCTGGGCAGGAGGAGAGGGACTGTAATAAATAGCTCTGCGTGCTCCCCTCCTCCAGGCTACGAGCAGCCACCATCCTGCCTGAAGCTCCTTCTGCAGCCATGTGCTGTGCTCCTTCTTCTCCCATCCACCCAAGAAAGTTCCTCATGCATGAAGCTACCACCTCCAGAAGTGGCTGCAGACAGGGATGGTGCGGTGGAGCTGTTGGCCGCATCCTGGGTCACCAGGAACCCGGTCCCATGGAGCAGTGGACAACAGCCTGGCTCTGCATGAGCATTCCTGGTGTTGGCCTTGGGTGCGTGTTGGCCATGCCCAGCAGAAGGCCCTGGTGGCTCTCCATGGGTGACTGCTGGGTTTCCCAGACCTGCTGGTTCCTGATGTGCTGCTCGTCCTGGCCAGCTGCCCCAGCCCTGGAGGGGAAGAGGTGGGAGATGGCATGGCAGGTCCCGTCACAGCAAAGCTGGTGGGCCTGATGGTGTCCTGCGCCACAGCCCCCGGGCTCAGAGGGTGAAACCAGCTTGTGGCCTGGAGCAGGATCCTGGCTGGAGAGGGACATGGGCAGATCTCAGGGGGAGCATAGATTTTGCAGTAAGGAGTCATAAGGAAAAAAAATAAAACCCTCATAAAATCTACATATGCAAATACATTAATTGCCCAAAGCACCTTCTCCTGGCAGTTCCTGCTGCAGTCTCTCCTACAGCTAGGGGCTGAGCTGGAAGGGGATGCTGGACCAGGGGTGCTGGGCACGTGGAGCATGGGTGGGAGTGTGGAGTTACCTCCATCCACAGCTCCTGCAGCACGTCACGGGCTCAAATTGGGCTCCTCGGCTGCAGGAGGAAAGGCTGAGGGGAGCACAAGGGGTGGCCGTGCCAGCTGGGGACTGGCCACAGGCACCTCTGCCTGGCTGGACTCTGCCTTCCATCCATGTGCATCGCCATTGCACACGTTTTCCAGGCAGCCATCGCCATGGTAACGCTGAAAATGGAGCTGTTTCAGGCCAGTTAGAGCACTCTGACAGTCGCAGAAAATGGCATTTCTGAGACATGAGCAGGGCTTTGCTCACGGGGCATCCAGGTACCCAGGGCTGCAGCTGGTGGGAGAGGGTCCTCGCAGGACCCCGTGTCCCCAGGGATGCACGTCCCAAGCTGGGGTGAAGGTGGTGGAGGGAGCCTGCGGGGTGGGAAAAGGGAGCAGCCACAGAGTGGGCTTCTCCAGCAGCGCTCCTGGCATGGAGCTGGGACCAGCAGAGCTTTTCCCTGGGATGGGATGTGAAAATCCAGCCGACCTCGGGGTTCGAAGCAGCTCAGGACCAGTATGAGGGATGGAGTAGGCATTTGGTGGAGCTGCCTCCTCACCCCAGAGGTCAGAGCCATCCAGCACCGTGCTGGTGATCCGTAGAATCACTGGATTCTTCATCCCTGTAAGAAGCAGCCTGTTCCTTTTTGCAAGGACAGCTCGGTGGTGCACACTCAGGCTGGGTTTTCCCCTGTGTGCTTTTATATACCTGCTCTTTAATCCTCCAGGCAGTCCTGTAAGATGCTTTTGCAGCTCCTCCTGGCCAGCCCTCAGCTTCTTGCCCTGATCAACCAGGTGTCATCAGTGAAGCTGGTCACCTCCCTTTCCCCAGCTGCTGGAGGAGCTCTGGGCTGTGCAGAGAGCCCCTGGGGGTCACCCTGCCCTTCACACCACTGCAGAATGCCCACTTGGTGTTATAACCAGGTATTTATTCACATGAGAACTTGCCCACTCATTCCAAGGCGTCTTAATTTCCTTGAGTGCCCTTGATATGGACCCCTCTTGAGTGTCTCTTGAGATCCAGGTGGACTTTCCCAGCTGGGTCTCACCTGCCCAGCAGGACGTGGGGTGACTCTGCCCCAGTAGCCCATCGCTATCCATGTGTCTGCTCCTTTTATTCCTTAGGGTGTTGTCCATCAACTTCTGAGGCTGGTCAAGGACCTGGGCTTGGTTTAATCCTCCCTCCTGAAAGCTGTGTGTGGATTTGGGAGGTTTCAAGAGGTGGAAAGTCCTTAATCCTAACTTTAAGCTGCCTTGCTCCAACTCTGGGAATTGAGCCTTGTCACACTCTGGCTCCCAGAGCAAGACTTCACCTTGGTGTTTTCCCCTCTGGTATTTTCTGGCATTTTCTCCTCTTTCTCACATTGTCAAATAGATCGAGAGGTTACACTGAGGATCAAGTCTTGCTGCAAGGCTTTTCCTCTGGAAATCATTAGCTGTGGCCTTTTCTTTTTGTGACAGTTTCATCTACCAGTGATTTTAAAGCGTGGGACCGGAGCTGGGCACCAGCACCAAAACTGGGGAAGCCTCCTTGGATGCAGGCAGTGGGCTAGCAGGCTTCTGCCCGGCCAAGTGGTCCTGGGATGTGCAGAGCTGGGACCTCTTGGGGTGTGAAGGTAAGAAGTCACCCGTACATGGACCCGCTTGTCTGCTCAGCTCCCTCTCCTCCATGAATGTTGTGCTCCTCTCGCCTCTTACCCGTTTTTCCCTGTTTTCTGTCAGATATGTTGCAGAAAAAGGAGAATTAGGGCCTCTGTGGGGCTCTGGGGAAGGTACTTTTGTAGGGGCGTGGCTTGTGGAGTGGCTCTCCATAGCAGAGTGCAAGATGGTGGGTCCCTTGCAGGGGGGACAGGAGGTCCCAGGTGGCAAGAGGGGACGGCAGCGGCGCGAGGAGAGGATGGAGGGTGCCAAGACCTTGGCAGGGGAGCTGGGGTGGTGGGCACGTGTGGCTAAAGCCGTGATGGCGTGTGGCTAAAGCCGTGTGGGCTCGGGAACCCGTGAGCCGGGGCGTTACCATGGGAACCGCCGGAGGATGCTCGGGAGGGCAGCGCAGCCGGTTGGGCTCCATGGCCTCAGCGCCCCGGTCCCCAGCCACAGGCAGGAGGTTCCTGGTCCACAGGGACCTGGAGAGGGACCAGTTTGTCTTCAGCAGAATGGGAGCCATCCTCTTTCAGCCAAGCCCCAAAGAACTTTGCAGAGAAGCTGCTTTTAAAAGAGAGAAAGAGCAAGAGGGAGAGCAACCCCAG
This sequence comes from Calidris pugnax, assembly GCF_001431845.1. Classification (NCBI taxonomy): domain Eukaryota; kingdom Metazoa; phylum Chordata; class Aves; order Charadriiformes; family Scolopacidae; genus Calidris; species Calidris pugnax. Next base: position 12,204,606 of record NW_015090794.1, read on the forward strand.
GCAGGACCAGAGCGTGGTGGGACCCACAGCAGGACAGCAGCCCCCAGGCTGTGCTGAAGCTCCTGGCCCCACTGTCCTGACCTGTCCTGGCCACACTGCCCTGTGCCTTGCAGGGCTCCTGAATCTCTCCGTGCCTTGCAGAGCCTGGAGCAGGCTGGCTCCTGGCCCCGGGCAGGCTGTTTGCCCGGCTGGCACGGCACCGGGACCAGCTACATTGGCAGGGACTGCTCTGGGCACCAGCCAGCTCCTCTCCCCAGGCTGCTCCGCTTCCCTGGAAGTCGTGTGTGTTGGTGACAACACTGTCACCAGCCCTTTGCCCACCCAAGAGGGCTGTATCTTGTGCACCACCCCCATGAGTTGCCGCTGACACCTTCCAAGCTGGCTGCCATCAGGAGACAGGCTCCCCTTAACAAGTTGTCCCCGCTCCCAGGAAGGGTGTGTTTACTCAGGTGCCCACCAAGTGCGTTCTAAGGAGCGTCTCTGCCAACCGGCTGGTACAGATGTCAGAGAGATTGTCCTGCCCTTTCCTGGCTCTCACTGTAATATGTGAAAAGGAAAATTGTTATTGCATCTACCAGGCCCCAGAATGCACTTTCCAGGAGCAGGGAGGTTTGAAACCAGCTGTTTCAGGATCAGCTGGTTCATCCTCCAGTTCCTTCAGAAGCCCTGGAGATGCCTCCTAGCTCCATGGCTCCTTGGTGCTTCCTCCTCAGCTGGTTTCATGTTGTCATCTGTGGTCCCCAGCAAGTTCCCGGTTCTTCCACAGAAGCAAGGAGCTCGGGCAGCATCTCCCAGTGCTCCTCCTGTGGCCACCCTGATGGACTCCTCCCTCTGGATGGCTGTGAGGAGGGAATGGGAAGATGACCTTGCATTCCTTTCCCTTTCCCTCAAGCCTACTTTGCTTCTCTCTCACCTTGCTGCCCATGAACTCTACATTTTCCCAGGGTCTCTCCCTCTCCAGCCTTTAGATTCTCCCCAAGACCCCTTTTTTCCTCATTTTCCTGGAATTGCTTGGTGCCCGCAGTGACCGGTGGGGACAGAAGAACCCTGTGGGTCCTTTGTAGATGTCTCAGCTGGTGAGGCTGGGCTGGGCACTCGTTTGCTACTCTCTGGTTGCAGTGTCCATCCCTGGACCGTGAGGATGGGGCTGGGACCTGCTCCCACCTGCCTCTCGCCTGCGGGACCCACCCAGCCACAAGCCCAAACCCTGATCTGGTGACAAGACCTGAGCGTATCGCTCTGTCCATCATCGATAAACACCCTCCAGGAGTAACGAGAGGCTCCGAGCCTTGTGGAGCCAGCAAGGAGCTGCTCTGCACAAAGGTGGTCGGGTAGAGAGGGTGCCCAGCATCCCCTCCTCCAGGGATGAGCATGGCCGGGGCTGGAGGTACGAGTTGTCCCATCCTGGCCAACGCTGCTGGTGGGTCCCATGGAGCCGGGGAAAGGACCGGCAGAGCCAGGCAGAACCCCGACGTGCTGGGAACATGGATTGCTTAATGGCAGCAGTGGGGAAGGAGGGTGATGGAGGACCGTTCGGCCCCATCCTGGCGCTCTGGATGAACGGGTGTGAAATCCCCATGAAAGGCAGAAGCGGTGGCTGGCAGCTGGTGGCAAGAGCCCATCATGGCCAGACCCTTGCATCCTGCATCCCCACCCAGCGCCGCTCCTTGGAGGAGGATGATGATGGTGCAGGAAAGCCCCGGCATGGAGGCATTGTGCGGTGGGGAAAGGCTGGCCGGGGGGAGGCAGCGCTTCCCGCAACTGCCTTCAAAGAGTTTTCCTTGAGTGTTGCTGCTCTTTAGGGCTTCCTCCTCCTCAAAAAAAAAAAAAAAAAAAAGGGGGGAAAAAAAGGGTGACGAGGAAGAGCAATCTCTCGGTGTGGGATGAAAGCGGCCTGTCTTGACTATTTACCCAGCAATTATAAGTAAATCGGTGGTGCCTAACGGGGCCGGTTGCCATAGTGACGATGGGATGGAAGGACCAGCATTTGGTCCTGGCCGCAGCCAATCAGGCTGGGAAGCCCAAGCTGCAATATAAAGTAAAGATTCCCATCTTCCAGCCACGCACTTGCCAAGAAAGGGAAAATAGGTTCAAGAGTCTGGGGAAAAAAAGTGCTCCGGACGGCGGCGGTGAAGCAGGGCGGCTGCTCCCGTCATGGCGGACTGCGAACGCCCGGGCAGGTGAGAAATCCCAACTCTCCCCATCTCCTGGCTTATTGTTCTCCCGCGCCGCGGTCCCCTCCGCCGCCCCACCCCACCCACCCCGGCACCCACAATGAAACCCCCCTTTCGGGCCAGAGACAAAGAGAGGCGGGTTGGAGAAAGGCTCCACCATTCTCCCCAAATTGCCATCGTAGGCCTTTCAAATCAAATTTCGCAAAGCAGCTTCATCAAAGGCCCCCGGCTGAGAGGCGCGAGCCCCCATATTCCTGCTCCCCCCTCCTCCCCAGTAGGTCTGGGGTGATGCCGTGATCCCACACAAAGTCGGCGCCGCTCCAGAAGTGTCTTTGCCCCAAAAAAAAAAAAAAAAAAAAAGGGAAAAAAAAAAAAAAAAAAGGGGGGGGGGGGGGATTGAGAAAAAAATCCCTCAAAAGCTTTCACAGTCACCTCACAGATACATGGCAGTGGTGCCTGCTCCAGCCTGACAAACTTCAGCTATTTCATTAGCATTTCCTCACTTCCCAGGGGAAAAAAAAAAAAAAAAAAAAAAAAAAAAAAAAAAAAAGAGAGAAAAAAAAAAATATATGAGGGAGGAGATGGAGATTAAGGAAAAAACGCAAGCGAGAAAGAGCGGCGCCTAAATTGCTCGTCTTCTCCCCATCTCATTACTGGCGACTTCTGAGGACGGGTATTTCCAAAGGCTGCGATGAAAGACTCGTGAATGGAGCCCCCCCTGTATGAGATCAAAGCCCGAGGGCCGGGACGCCGGGGTGTGCCGGAGGAGGGGGCGAGCGGCGGCGGCGCCGCAGGATGGTGGGGGGGAGCCTTCCTCCCCTGCTGCCGCTGCCCTCCATGTTTCCCGGTGTCGCTGCTGCCGCTGCCCGACCCATCTTGCAATGGAGACCGGGGACGGCGGCGGCCGGAGCCCAATGGCTGCTGAAAGCGAGACGACCAAACTCCATGGGCTGGCAGTTCGGCAACTCTCCCCCAAAATTGGTGATTAATAAAGGAGCTCATTCCAGCCGGGACCTCTCCGGACACCTCGCATTGCAGATGAGTAGGCGGCTTCCCCATGGCTCGAGCCCACTCCTTGGGTCTCTTCCCTCCCCACGCCGCGGCATCGCCAGGCCACCGGCAGAAGGGCCGAGGACAAAGGCGGGAGGACAGAAGTTGTGCCACTTTTCCCTTCCCGCTGCCTCCCTTCAAATACGGGCTGCTTTCTTCTGCTCGGCAACAAATTCGGCGTTCCCACCACCAGCACCACCGGCAGCCGGGCGCCCCGTCAGCGGCATGGAGAGCAAACTCACAGATGGTAAAATAAGAGAGTCGTGTAGGGTTCAAAGAGACCTTCTATGTCAATTGTTATATTATTAGGTAAACTCTAAGAAGAAAATCTTTTAATCCACTGTGGCTAATCCAGTCCACTTTTGTTGGCCAGGACATATTCAGCATCAACAAAAGGCTCTGGCCGACGGACACCGGCATACATAATGTATTTATAACTGCGGGAGCCGCCTCGGCAGCAGAAAGAGCCACCGCTCGGGCCAGCGGAGGGGGCCGGGGCGGAGGATTTGCCCGACTTTTATCAGTTTTCTTTTCATTTCAAAGAACCCGGCTGATATTTGCACTGCGCCGCTTACCAGGGGCAGCACAAAGAGGCCAGGGATGTTCCCAGCGTCGGCTGGTCCCAAAAACCTGCTGGGACCCCACTGGGACCTTCGCCTTCCCCCCCGGGGCAGCGCTGGTGGCAGAGAAGGCTGCAAGGGAAGGTTTGGCCTGTGCCTGGTTTTGGGGTGATGGTTCTGATGGGGACAAGCTCCGGGAGCTGGCAGTGGGGCACAGCTGGGGTGGCTCCCCCCATAAACAGCCATCCTGGGCCTCCAGGGCCTCCCAGGATCTACCCTGGGATGGTGCCGTTGCCCTGGGATGGGGGGAGTCACCTTTCCACAAGGACATGGGATAAAACTGATGCGAGGAAAGAGCTGCAGAGGGCCAGGACCACGAGGTGGAGTGTGGTGAGTGGGTAGACCTTGTCCTCCAAACCTGGGGAAGCAGAGACCAGAGCTGAGGAACCTGAAACCAAACAAAACCCAACAGTGGTAAAGGGTGGGTGGGACGTGAGCAAGGACCATGTGGCCACAGCCCGGCCAATGCAGGGTGTTCAGGTGGGAGCTGGTGGGACCTTGCTGAGATGGATCGAGGTGGCACCTGCAAGCTGTGGATGCTGGGGATGAGCAGGGGACACTGGCCACCCAGCTCCTTCAGGTATGGCCTGTCCCGAGCAATGGGCTCCCTTGGGGCAGGGCTGGGCGAGGGCCCACAACTGGTCCACAGAGGGGGCAGGAGAGGACAGACGGTCAGGCTGGGTCCATGGGCTGAGCTGGTGATTGAAAACAGCTGTGAAACACCTGGCTGGACAAGCGCTGGTGGCCATGGGATGAGGATGGGGTTGAGCCAGTGGAGATCTCTGCAGAGCAAAAAACCAGGGTCTCTGGAGGCGGTGAGCTTGCTCAGCAGCTTAATGAGTCGAAATGGAATCCCAGGATTCCATTGAGTCAAAAACGTCCTTATTTCCACCATGGGTAACTCAGTGCCTGATCTTCAGTAAGACCATGGAAAGGAGACACAGCAATGGAGGGACCAAAAGGACTTGTTTCAAAGAGCCCAGAGGGCTTGCCCAGGGTTTGGACCTCATGACAAGGGATAGTAGAGAATAGGAGCCCTCTCCTGTGGAAGGGGGATTGCTACCCCCCCAGATGCTCCCTGAGGTGGGCACAGGGTGTTCAGCCATTGGGTGCTGACTGGAGCAAGTGACCCAGGGACGAAACGACCTCCAAGGGGCTTGGTCGGTACTGCAAGCCCCAGGTCAAGCTTTTCCACCTTCACCACGCTCGCAGGTACTTGGAGTCCTCCAGAACTACAACCTTCTTCAAACTGATCAACTTGGCCAAGGCTCAAAAGCTTCTGCTGGGAATGGATCCACATCCAGAGTGATTAAGCACAAAGCTGTGAGTAAACAGCCCTGGATGGTCCATCCTGAGATCCACCAAAGGAGCTGAGGGCTGGGGTCAGGGATGTGGATTCCACCTGTGAAAGCAGCCACCCTTCCATAGGCTGGAGTGCAATGGAGGCTCACGGAGACTTGCTGCCCTTGATGTCATTGCCAAGGCATCCCCAGAACTCCTGGCTGCTCTGCCTGGTCCGTCCAGTGCAGGAGGTGCCAGGCCAGACCAACACTCCAGGAGCGCAAACCACCTGGGAGACACAGGATGAGAATTCAGGCTAAATCATCTGTTTTCATCAGGCTGAAATTTAATGGCAGGGGCTGCAGAGGTGCCAGGCTCTGGGCAGCTGGTGAATGCGAGACTGAAGTAAATAGGTTGAGTTAAAGGTGGACCTCTGACATATCTCTCCATTGGGAAAAGGGAGCCATGGACCTCCTCTGCAGGCACCTCCACTCCATGTCCCGCTGCAGGAGAAGGCTCAGGTGGGCTGGGATGGCTTGCAGCAGGGTTGGTGTGGGATGGCTGCCCACAAGACAGTCATCTCCAGACACAGCCCACGGATGTTCACCACACCTCATGGCCCTGGGAGGGTCAGAGAAGACTAATCAAAGTCCCTCTCAGCTTCATCTGTGAGATATGTTCTACACAACACGTCCTTGGCACACTGTGGAAGCTGCTGCTGCAGGAAGGTGCTAAGTCCAAGGTCTGGCAAGATTTGGTATTGTACATCCACCACCACACAATTTCTTGTGCTTTGGCCAATTGTAACTACAAAGGATGAGGATGAAACACAGTGTGAGGCCTGATTTGCTCATGTTTGCCAGCCATGGGTTCTCCACGCCAGCAAACATTTGGGCATTGAAGGACTTCTGGCAGAGGAGAAGCGTTAATAAGCTATTAATGACCCAGCAGGACGGTCACAGTGGGGAAATATACCCTCTGGGAGCAGAGCAGGGGAGTACACTATGGTCAGAAAAGCTGAGGCTGCGGGGATCCTCTCTGCTCCCACCACGGGGCAGAAGAGCTGTGTAGGCTGAAGGAAATGACTGGGGTGAGCACAAGTGGTGTGAAATGGCTGCAAATGGGCAGGCTGGACACCAGAAGGTGGCTCCAGCCCTGCAGCCCCTCCAGCCCAGGGGATGGCAGCAGTCTCTGTGTCCTGATGGGGACAGGGGCTGAAGCAGCACCACTTTACGGAAGATGGTCCAAGGCTTGGTGCCTGCAGGAGATGGGACACAGCAAAGCTCGAGACACCTGCCCAGGCTGACGCTTTTGTCTCTGTTGAGCAGTTCTTGCTTTCTCCTCCCCAGGGAAGGAGAGGACTGTGGGATGTTCACGATCCTTAGCCCATGTCTCCTCAGCTCCCAGTCATCCTGTCCCAGAGAGGACTAGGCTCTGCCACCATTCACCTGCCCACTCTGGTGTGGGAAGGTGAGGGGATTTTAGGGGGGAGGCAGCCTGGACTTTCACACCCAGGGAAGAGAGCTACAAAGTGCTAAGCACAAGTGGAAAAGGGCCACTGACAGTCCCAGAAGTGCTGGCAGAAGGGGACAGGGAATCTCATGGCTGACATCCAGCACCAGGGAAGCTTTGTCCTGGCTGGGGAGCACGTGTTGGATCCCTCTAAAGACAGAGGCACCCTCCACTTCTTTGAGTTTCCTCTCAAAGTGAATAATTTTCTCAGAATTTTCTCCAGTTCTGTGTCAGGATAACTCTGATATTCTCCACACCTTGATGCTGGAAAGCCTTGAGATGAGTCAACAACAAGATGATCTCCTGAGCTGGGCTTATGCTGGGGCAGCTGAAGCAGCAGAAGTGTTTGGAGATTCTTCCACCAGAGCATGAATAAATGGTACTTGCTGAGCACCCCCAGCTCCTCAGCTGTGGCTCAGCACAGCATCCATTTGCTAACGAGGAGCAGCAGATCCTGCACCAGCCACCTCTCCATGCAGCATCCTCCCATTGCCACAGCCCCACCAACCCAGCACACTTGGGTGTCTCCAGCGGGTCTGCAGATCTCCAGCCACAGCAGAGGTGGTGCACCAGAAGGCCCTCCTCCTTACCACATCTCCATGTGGTTTTGCTCTTCCCTGCAGAAGGAAGCAGGTAAACCCCAGGGTCACTGCTGGGCTGGGTCCAGCATCTTGGCTCAGCTGATCAGGACTTCAGCTGGCAACTGTCAGTGCAGAGCCTTTCCTGGTGCTCTTCCTAGGACCTCACTCCCACCGTGGAAGAGGAACCCTGCAGAGAAACCTCCTTTTCCAGAAGTGGTGGAGCCCTCGGGGAGGTCACCGGTGGTGGAGGGGCTCCAGGACTTGCCTGTGCCAAACCCAGGCTGTCCCAGTTGGATGTGGTGACACGGCAGCGTGTGGTCCTGTCCACCAGCTCAGCTAGGAGGGTTGGCCAACGCTGGGGAGATGGGTACCAGGATGGCTGCTCTGAGGAAGGGTCACCTCAGGGGAGAGATGGCAAAGGAGGGGAACCCCCACCTGAAGCTGGAGGTTTTGGAGGTGCTGCTGGGAAGCCAGGAAGGGGGATGGTAGAGGCTGGAGTCCCAGCAGGTGTATGGAGAGATCCTGGAGGGTCTGTGGCTGCATTACGAGAGAGCTGAAAGAGCTGAGGGCTCCCAGAAGTATCTTGCCAGGACTAGGGGTCCCCCAGCTGGGGCTGGTTTGTCCCCCTGGTCTGGAGCAGACCTGGTCCCTTGGTGCAGTGTGTCGCACCACAGAAGAGCCCAGCAAGGGCTCTGGCTGGCAGGTTGTGGCTTCCCATGATCATGGCCACCCTGCCAGCAATTAGCTGCAAAGGGCTTCCCAGCCTGGTTGCTGGCCTGCCTGAGCACTCAGAGCCAACACTTCTCTGGGGCATGGCATCTCTCAGAGGAGCATCTGGGGTTATCCTGTCTGAGAAGCATGAGGCAGACCTCTGCAGGAGAAATAAGGGGTGAAAATGCCATGGGGCTTCCCTCGCTTGTGTGGTCACAAGGACTCTTTGCCCAACCCAGGTCTGGCTGAGTTTTGGACCTGAACAAACCAACCACAACCTCAGCTGCTGTTGTCCCTTCCTGGGCTGGGAGCTCTCCTGGAGAAGGACAATGGCAGGTTGAGGTTTTGGACCTGAACAAACCAGCCACAACCTCAGCTGCTGGGCTGGGAGCTCTCCTGGAGAAGGACAATGGCAAGTTGAGATCTGAACTGTACCTGTCAGGTACATGCACAGGTAAAATGATTCCCAGAGCTTGTCCTGGGTGCATTAGGGTTTCTGAGATGTTCTCACAAGCCTCACACTATCCAGCAAAGCTGACCATAAGCCCATGGGCCACTAGGTGGACTCGCAGTAAATCGAAATTGCGTGATAGAGAGCTTGTTGACCATCTTCCACATCTCTGGGAAGAACCTCGTCCAAAGCAGATGCACTGTCAGCAAGCCTTGAACCAGGCATGAACTGAAAAACCAGCAGCATGCATCCAACTGGCCACCAGCTGGTCACCAAATCCTGGCTGAAACATGGTCAACAGACCTTATTTATCACAGAACTTTTTGCCGGCTCCGTGGCAGAGCTGACCCTCCCGTACAGGTGGGCCAGGAGTCCTGGGGACAAGCACTCACTCTCCAAGCTGGATTGTTGGCAGGGATCATGTCAAAGCACTCAGGCTGGAATTCTGCAAGGCTGTAGGACAGACATGAAGGCATCGCTGAGCTTGCTTTCACCAGCCAGGCCAGTGACCGTATCTAAGTCAGAAGATCTTGCAAAACAGATCTACGAGAGCAGAGCAACGGATACTTCCAGCAGTGCTCTTGCTGGTGTTGCAAAACAGATCTACAAGAGCAGAGCAACGGATACTTCCAGCAGTGCTCTTGGCATTGGCCTTCCCTTACCCCCAGTAGCCCAGGTTGGGATCACTGATGGCTGGATGAAGGAGATCCCCCTCTCCCACCAGGATCAAACCATCGGCCTTCCCTTACCCGCAGTAGCCCAGCTGGTTGGGATCACTGATGGCTGGATAAAGGAGATCCCCCTCTCCCACCAGGATCAAACGGGCTGAATTAGCATGGGCTGTTCTGGGACAGCCCCGCCAGCAGGGACCAGCTGCCTCAACGTAGCCACCAGCCAGACCCCACGTTTCTCCCCAGGGATGGTGCCCACCGCGTGCCCACCTTGTCCTGTCCCGCCAGAAGGACACCAGAGAAGCAGCCGCAGAGGGCAACCAGGCGATGCCCTGGGCCAGGTGGGTGAGCCCTGGGTCTGCCATGGGGCTTGGGGACCAGGGACAGAAATGTCCCCCTGATGCTCTTGCTCCATCCCAGCTCTGTAAGGTGGGACCATTTTTGTAGAGGTAACTGCTCCAGAGCCCTCATCCTCAGGGATGGGACAGTCCCAGTATGGCTCAGGGCAGAGTGGAGCCCACTCCAGGCATCTCCATCTCATGGAGAGCCAAGATATGAAGGTATCCTTCAGGACCATGGGAGCAGGAGCCCATCCTGCGAGCGGGAACCACATCATGTCCCTGACTGCCCTGCAAGCATCTCCTGGGCAGGGTGGTCTCAGCAGGGACGAGCTGACATCTTTTTTCTCTGCAGAGTTGTGTTGCTGGGACGTGCCTGGACGGTGTCCCACCCCCGGCCCCCCGAAAGGAGCAGCGAGCCTGGTGGTCTGGAGCATGGAGAGGCAGGCGTGCGGGGCGCAGGTCTGGAGTGGACCCCAAAGGTGGGTGCAGGAAGGCGCGTGGGGTGGGACATTGCCTGGGGTGCCCACCTTCACCGGCCGGTGATGAGGAGCATCAGGCGTTGGTGATGCTGCCTGAGCGTGCATGTGATGGCTTTTGGCAGAGCCAGTTGATCAAAACCAGAGGTATCACGGGGTCTGGGATCCAGCAGGGGTCCAGCAACCTCCCTTTGTGCTGCTGGAGATGGGCAACTCTTCCTCAAAAGTGGCACAGGGCTTGGGGGAACACTAAGGTCCTGGCGTTGGCTCCTGTGCCATGGCCCAGAGCAGCAGGGTAGGGGCTTGCACTTGCCCAGGCTGCACCCTTGCCACCCGGCAGGGATGGGCTCTGTGGTTGCCCACCGTGCTAGGTGAGTTCCCAGAAGAAGATAGATCCCTGCCCAGGTGTTTTCAATGTTTAAGGACTTGAATTTTAACCTTAAATCTTGCTTGTAGCCTCAGTCCCATAGCTTTTGCCGCAGGTTTCTTGCAACCCCTAGAGCATCATTAGGCAGTTAATCAATTACAGATTATTTTCTAGCAGGAGGCTGCAGCTACCCTAAGGTATCATCACGGGGCGAGAGAAATAGCTGGCTGGTTATCGGGTGATCTGGAGCAGCCTCCCAGGGCATGCCATGAGCTTGTAATCTTTTTTGGGGGGAAATACCAGATTTAGAGGTTCTGTAATCCAGCAGGGGATGGCAAAGCAGAGCTGGGCGCTGATGCCAGGGCAGAAACAAGAGGAAACACAGGGATGGCAAAGCAGAGCTGGGGGGAGGAGACTGATGCCAGGGCAGAAACAAGAGGAAACACCAAGAGGGGTGAAGGCAGAAGGAGACCCTGGGGAGGACAGGCTGGGGTGCCAGGGCCAGGACACTGCAGGGGCTGTGGGTAAAGCCCCGTGGGCTTCCCTCTGCCAAACAGGCAACTGCACCACCATGGGCAAGACACTGCAGGGGCTGTGGGTAACGCGTCATGGGCTTCCCTCTGCCAAACAGGCAACTGCACCACCATGGGCAAAGGTGGGCAGTTGCCAAAACTGCTGCCTGAGCTGGCCCTGTGCCTCCTGCCCTTACGTTCCTGGAAGGAGGTCACCCTGTCTGGCCCTTTTCTTATTTTTGATGTGAGCAGTAAAACCTTTGCCCCATCCGCCTGCTCCAGCCCTGCATCTGGGAGGGGGGAGCCCCGGGGACCCCCGGCATCACCCTGGGAATTTGCAAGCGAGCACCCAAGTGAGAACGGGTGCAGACTGGGAAACTGGGATGATTTTGCTGGAGGGGAAGGACCTCAGTGCCCAGAGCAGCTGAGCCCCACAGCCTTCCCACCTGCCTGGCTTTAGGAAAGAGTAGCCTCTGAGCAACAAGGCATGAGCTTGGTCTCCAAACAGTGCTTCATCCTTTCTGCCCAGCACTGAAGCAAATCCAAGGCAAGGTGACAAATTTGGGTGTGTTTTCCCCTTTTGAGGTGGGGAATCCAAAGGAGTTATGGCTCAGGCTGCCCACGGGACCTGCACCATGGGAAAGCTGCTCCTGCTGCTCCGTGGATGCTTTGGGGAGCTGACACCAGTGGGGAAATATCTTTAGACCAGTGCCTCCTGCAAGAAGGGATGCTGGGGGGGCTACAACCAGCATCTCCCGCTGCAGCTCTGGTCCCCAGCCCCTGGCACGGCTCCCTGTGGGCATCCTCACTGCCCACACAGGGAGGTTCTCCATCCCTCGTGGCCTGGTGGGACAGGAGCTGCCTCCCAGCTCCCAGCCCAGCCGTAGCCCTGGCTGCTTCCCTCCTTTGCCTTCGTACCAGCCATGTCCTGTGGCTCCACTCGCTTGTCACCTCTGCACTGGTGCCCATGGGCTGCGGGTGCCTCGTCCCCGCTGGGCTCTTCAGGGTGCCCTCGGTTCCCGGTGCCACGATGCTAATGCTTTTATCTTGACTGCTAATACATTTTCTCCCTCCTGCCCTGCAAGTGTCATCTTGCCAGCGGTCCGAGAGAGAGCTATCAGCCTCCTCTTCTACCCTGGGATCTGTTTTTCTTGGCAGCCCCTTCTGCCGTGGCTGCTCACGCAGCCAAACCCCGACTGCTGCCTCAGAAATGGAAGGGCGAGCTGCCCTTCGCCTCCGCCAGCCATCGGTGCGGGACCTCACACTTCAGGACATTTCTATTTGTCCTCCAGTTTCGGAAAGGTTGGGGTGTGTTGGTTTGTGGGTGATTTTTTTTCATAAAACCGAAATTGGGAACCAGTTATGACCTTGCAGGGTCCTTTCAAATCGCAGGCAAAGGTTGAACAGCACCATCTAGTGCGCTTCATCCCGAAACTGCCCGTGCCGGAGGGACGCCGCTCTCACCCACGCACACCTCGGTCCTGAGAAGGACACTAACGCATCAAAGTCACTACAAAGAGGAGAATTAATTTGAGATGAATATTGGCAGTGCTGAAGCTGAACAGCTGAACGCTCTCCGCCTCTGCAGAAGTGATGGTGGAAGGGCTGTGGCTCCCAAACCAACCTGGGAATGAGGTGATGGTGCTACCAGAAAACGTCCCTTGGCAGCCCTGAGGGATGGGAGAGAAGGGCTTGCAGGGAGGCTCTCAAATTGTACCATACAAGCATTGTGTGTACAGCATCGGGTTGTGGCCCCAGACCCTTTAGAGGCAAAGCTGAGGGCAGTTCCTACATCACTAGCATTTGGTGGCTCTTCCAGGCAGGAATGAATACGTGCACTGGGAGCTGGGAAGCGTACAGCATCCCAGGCTTGCACAGGGACCAGCCTTGGTGAAGACCTGGGGCACCAAAACACCACCGGCATCTCAGCTGTGGCAGTTTTGGGGAGGTATAAGGCAGGGCCACGCTGTCAGCTGATGGAGAAGGGGAGAAATGAGCTGGTTTGGTCCATTGGCCTCTACCCTTTGTTGAAAGACTTCACAGGCTGATTCCTCTTCTGTGTAGCCAAGGACACTCAGTTTGGTTTTTCACCTATTTGATGTCCCCAAGTAAATCTGGACAGAGATGATGTTGGTCCCTTGGGCCGGGGCTCCTTGGCGTGGGGAAACCAAGGTGTGAAAGGCAGGAAGGGGGCTCCAAAGGGAGCCCACGGCTCTCCCAGCCCCTCCCTGGTGAGGATGGGATGGGATGGGATGGGATGGGATAGGATGGATGCTGGCTCCTCATCCTGGGATGTGTCCCCTGAGCCAGGGCAACGTAGCCAGGAGCTGGTGGGTGCAAGAAAAGCCCTCAGCATTTCTCTCGCTGCCCCAGGTCCAGCCTGGCCCCGAGGAGCTGTGATCAGCCCTGGGGCACGCCAGGCCCCGGCACTTCAGCCACCTGCATCCTGGTGCACCCAAATTCGTCACCTCCTTAGTCCCCCCCCATTGCCACCAAGAAATCTGGCTCCAGTTTCTCATGCGAACTCATTTCGGGCCATGAAATCTTGCTGGGCCTTTCTCTGGGAGATGAAAAGCTCTCTAATACCTGATCTTCTCTCACCCATGAAGTCGCTTAAGCGCCATAATCGCGGCGTCTCTGGGGCTCCTTTGAACTAGCGCAGGAGGCTGCGGTTCTCAGGCATCCCCCTGCAAGGCAGGGGTCAGTTTTAACTCCTCCTCTCTAATTTCTCAGCATCCTTTCTGAAACGCGGAGGCTGGAAGCCCTTCTGCTGCTGCACCCGGCCCAGGACATCTCCCGTGGGGACCTTGTTGCTCCCTCCCTGTCCCTCCTGCCTCCTAAGCCCCCCCCGAGCCTGTCCTTGCTGGAGGTTTCCAGCAGAAGACCCCCGTGCTCGGCAGCGGGATCCTTTTGCCGCTGCTCACATTCAACCACGTTTGATTTGCCCGGGACTCAGCTTATGAATTTTTCTACCAGCTGCCTTGACCTCGTCCGTGTCTCCTGCCCCTCTCATTTCCCCGGCCCCGGCGTTTTTCTCAGCAGGGCTTTTTAATCTATTTCTAGACCATTGATGGGAGTGCTGAATAGCATCGGGCTTCTCCATCCAGCCCCCGGACACCCACTGAGAGCGCTCCCATTCTGCCGGGATTCCCCATTGATGGCTGCCGGTTTGCCAGCTCCCAGCCCCTTTAAGGTGTCTCCCTTGATGTTGTATTGTGCTAATTTTTAATCAGAATACTATATGGATTAAGTCACATGCCTGAACAGAGTCCAGGTCTATTATTTCTATGCCATAACCTTTATCAGCCAAACTTGTAATCTCTTCAAAGGATGACATCAGAGTTTGACAAGAGCTATTTTCCAGAAACCGGGCCGATTGCATTAATTACATTACCATCCTTTAATTCTTTACCAGCTGAATCCCACATCAGCTTTTCGAGTATTATGCCCGAGATCAGTGTTGCGCTGCTACATGTAAATCAGCTCTGAGCATCGTTCACAGAAAGCTGGGAAAAAAATGTTGCACGTTTCTGAAAGAGTTCCCCAAATGCAGGGGAACAGGCACATGCAGAGGAATAATTGCGTCAAAACCCAGAAAGCATCCCTATCAGAAACCGTTCGGTGTAATTTCCCATTTTTAGAGGACTGGCACGTGGTTTGTTTGCACGTTCAGCTTTTGGGGTGGTACTGAGGGGTTTGCCTGGCTCTGTCCCAGGGCTCCGAGTGTTTCGCCGCTTTCCAGGGAAGCCGCAGGGTTCGCGTGTCCCCGTCGCGCTTCTCTTGTTTGACCCCCGTCTCTGCTGATCCCCTGCAATAATGTCCCCCGTCCCCCTGGGACAGCACTGCAGTCCCAGTAACCGGGGAACCCTACCCGGCCAGAAGCTCCTCATAACCAACCATTTTGGGCTAAGAACAGGCTTCCCACCGCCCTTCTCCGCAGCCTCCGTCTTGTTTGACCCATTTCAGTCCATGCAGTGCCACCTCTTGGCGAGTCCCCTCATGGCTCCCCACCGCAGAGCTGCCGAGCTCAGAGAGGCAGGACGCACGGCTGCGGTTTTTAAACCAAGTCTAGTCGGTTTTGGGAGGCTGGTGGGGCAGCCACCGTGCTTCTCCGTGCCCAGGTCCACTGGTGTGTGGTCCTTCCTGGGGAGAGCTCAGGGCCATGGAGGCTTTGAGGGTGGTTGCCTTTTCCCTGCTGCGCCGAGCCAGGCCTTGGAGGTCCCCAAAGCTTGACCTTCTCCAGGATGCTGGGAGGAATCACAGAATGGTTGGGGTTTGAAGGGACCTTTGGAGACCATCTCCTCCAACCCCGTGCCCCAGAGCAGGGTCACCCAGAGCAGGTTGAACAGGAATGCATCCAGGTGGGGTTTGGAGCATCTCTAGAGGAGACCCCAGAGCCCCTCTGGGCAGCCTGTTCCAGGGCTCTGCCACCCCCAAAGTCAAGAGGTTTGTCCTCATGTTGAGATGGAATTTCCCGTGGGGTTCCTCTTGCCCAGAAAGAGCCCTGGAGCTGCTCAGCCCTTGAACCAGGCGCCAGCCCACCTCGGGACCCTCAGCCATCTCCTGGGGGCTCCCCAGGACTCAAGGCCTCCGGTGGCTAATAGCCACCATGCCCGGAACCTTTGGCCATGTGCCAGGGGCTCGCAGGGATTTGAGCCCTCCTGGGGCCGGTAGCCACCGTGCCAAGACCTTCAGCCCAGGGCTACACAGGGCTTGAGGCCTCCCAGGGCCAGTAGCAGCCGTGCCTGGACCCTCAGCCTGGGACTTCAGGGATCCCAAGCCTCTGGGGGGGGTGGTAGCCACCGTGCCTGGACCCTTGGCCATGTGCTGGAGGCTCATCGGGGACTTGAGGCCTCCTGGAGCCGGTAGCCACCGTGCCTAGACCCTCAGCCCAGGGCTCCTGGGACTCGAGGCCTCCTGGAGCCGGTAGCCACCGTGCCCGGACCCTCGGTCCAGGGCTCCAGGGACTCGAGGCCTCCGTGGTTCGGTAGCCACCGTGCCCAGACCCTTGGCCCGGGGCTCCAGGGACTCGAGGCCTCCGAGGTTCGGTAGCCACTGTGCCCAGACCCTCAGCCCAGGGCTCCAGGGACTCGAGGCCTCCGGGGTTTGGTAGCCACCGTGCCCGGACACTCAGCCTGAGGCTCCAGGGACTCAAGGCCTCCGGGGTTCGGTAGCCACCGTGCCCAGACCCTCGGCCCGGGGCTCCAGGGACTCGAGGCCTCCGTGGTTCGGTAGCCGCTGTGCGGCCGGGCAGGGAGCGTGGGGTGCCGTTGCTGCGGGCTCCCCCGGGCCCCGTGTGCCCCCGGCACCGGCACCGCCTCCCCCGGGCCGGGCCGGGCCGGTGCCGCTCCGCCCCCGCGGCCGGCGCGGGC